>NW_025918583.1:7500-13103 GCF_019202785.1 Penaeus chinensis
TCCCCCTTTTCTCCATCTCCCCCCCCCCCTTCCCCCCCCCCCCCCCCCCCTTCCCCTTCCCTTCCTTTCCCCTTCCCCCCCTTCCCCTTTTTCCCTTTCCCCCCTTCTTTCCCCTTTTCCCCCTTCCCCCCCCTTCCCTTCCCCTTCCCCTTCCTTTCCCCTTCCCTTCCCCCTTCCCCTTCCTTCCCCTTCCCCTCCCCCTTCCCCTACCCCCCCTTCCCCTTTCCCCCCCCCCCTTCCCCCTTCGCTCCCCTTCTTCACAACCCCCTTTCCCCCCCCCCTTTCCCTTCCCCCTTCATTTTTTTTTCCCCCTTTCCCCTTCCCCCCCCTCTTTCCCCCCCTTCCCTCCCCCCTTCCCCCTTCCCTTCCCCCCCCCTTCCCCTCCCTCCTTCCCCTTTCCCCTTCCCCCATTTCCCCCCCTTCCCCCCCTTCCCCCCCCCTTCCCTTCCCCTTCCCCTTCCCCCCTTCCCCCCCTCCCTTCCCCCCTTCACCCTTTCCCCCCCCTCCCCTTCCCCTCCCCTTCCCCCTCCCCCCCTTCCCCTTTCCCCCTCCCCTTCCTATTCTCCCCCCCCATCCCCTCCCCTTCCCCTCCCTTCCCCTTCCCCCTTCCCCCTTTCCCCTTCCCCCCTTACCTCCCTTCCCCCTTCCCCTTCCCCTTCCCCTTTCCCTTCCCCCTTCCCTTCCCCCCCTTCCCTTTCCTTCCCCTTCCCCCCTTTCCCCTTTCCCTTCCCCCTTCCCTCCCCTTTCCTTTTCCCCTTTTCCCCCCCCTTTTAAACCCCTTCTTCCCCCCCCGCAGGGGTTCCTACTAGGGGCCAGCGCCCCTTTTTGCCCTGGCTTTCCTTCCCCGGCTCGGGCAACACCTGGCTTCGCTACGGGTGTGAGGTTCTGACGGGAGTCTTCACCGGGGCTGTCTATCACTGAGGTGCTGGCGATTAAAGGGGAGGAGATTTTGGTGTTTTTTGGATGGGTGGGTGGGTGGGGGGGTAGGGTGGGAAGGGGGTGGGGGTTGGGGGGTGGGGGTGGGGGTGGGGGGGGGGTGGGTGGGGGTGGGGGGAAAAGGGGGGGTTTTTGTGGGTGTCCTAGAAGGGAGATTTTTTTTCTCTTCCCTCTTGTGTTCTTTTTATTTCTTTTTTTATCAATATCAGTGGTTGTAATTTTTGGCGGAGGTATTTTTTTTCCCCCTGCTTTTTTTTTCTTTTTTCCTTTTTTTCTTTTTTTTTCTCTCTTTTTTTTTTTTTTTAAGGGGGGAGATAGAGTGTTGGTCGATTTCTTCTTTTCTTCATTTTTTTTTCTTCTTTTGTCTTTTCTTCTACTTTTTCTTTTTCTCCTTTTCCCCCACCACCTTTTTTCTTTTTCTTCTCCCTTTTTTTCTTTTTTCTCCCCTTCTTCTTCTTTTCTTTTCATCATTTTTGTTTTTAGGGGTGAGTTCTGGTCGGGGTTTCTTCTTTTCTTCTTCTTTTTTTCTTCCCTTTTTTGTTTTTTTTTTACTTCTTTTCCCCTATTTTCCCCTCTTTCCTTTTCCTTTTTCTATTCTTCCGCTCTCCTTTTTTTTCTTCTCCTTCCCCTTTTTTCTTCTTTTCTTCTTTTTCTCTTTTCTTTTTCTTCCTTTTTTAAATTTTCCTTCTTTCTTCTCCTTTTCATCTTTCCCTTCTAATTCTTTTTTTTCTCTTTTTTTCCCTTTTTCTCTTCTTTTTCTTCTTTTTCTTCTTTTTTTCTTTTTTCCTTCTCTTTCTCCTTTTTCTTTTCTCCTTCTTTTTTTTTCTTTTCAAACCCTCTCCTCATCCTCTGCCCCCCTTCCTTTGCTCCCCCTTTCTTCTTTCTTCCTCCCTTTCTTCTTTCAATGAGTTTCCATAAAAAAAAAAAAAAAAAAAAAAAAAAAAAAAAAAAAAAAACCGTCCCTTTTTTTCTTCTTCTTTTTTCTTCTTTTCGTGGGGAAGGTCAAGGAAGGGAAAATAAACGAAGGAAAATTGCACTTTATATACCCCGAATGCTATTTGAGATTTTTCGTCATTATTTTCGAAATGGAAACTTTTGGCGATTCTCGAAAAGATTAATACCCTTTTGACACGGTGCAAAAATGTTTTATATGGGTGATGGGGTTGAATGGGGATTGGGTAAGTAATAAGTAATGGGGATCATAAGATGATTAAAATAATAATAGTTTTTTAAAAAATGATAAAAGTAATGATAACATTGATTATGAAATGTTTAAAAATGATATTGATAAAAGTAGCAATAAAAATAACGATAATATGATAATAGTAATAAAAATGTAATGTCGTAGCATAAATAAGAAATAAAATAATAATAATAATTAAGTAAAAATAATAATGATAAAAATAATATAATGAAAAAAATGATAAAAATAATAAAAATAATAATAATGATAAAAAAAATAATTATAACAATTAAGACAAAAATAATAAAAATAAAAATAAGTAATAATAATAATAATTAAAAAATAAATAATAATGACACAATAATAATAAGAAGTAATAAAAATGTGATGTAAAATTTTTAAAAAAAAAAAACTAGCAAAAATGATAATGAAATAATAATTGTGACAATAATAGAAAATTTATGTAATAAGAAAATAATTATTATCATTAATATTTAATAATTAATGGATAATAATTAAAGTAATGCCAGTAATAGTAATGATAAAAAAATTATAATAATAATAATAATAATAAAAATAATAATAAAGATTGTAATAATGTAATAATAAGATAATATAAAAAAAAATACTACTAAAAATAAAATTAAAATAAATAATAATAAAAAAATAATGATGTTAAATACAAGTAGTTGTAATAGTAGTAGTATGGTAATAATAAAGTAAAAGGATAAAGAGATAAAAATGATAATGAAAATGATAAGATAAAATAGTAAAAAATTTTAATTAATGTAATAATAATAATATAAAAATCACTACTACTACTAATAAAAATAATAATATAAAAAAAATAATAAAAGATAATGAGATGTAAGATAAAAATGATAATATAAATAAGGAATATCAATGATACTAATCATAATAATGATAATGTAATGATAAAAACAATGTTAATGATTTTTATTATAAGAAAAAATAGCAAAATAATAAAAATAATAAAAAACTAACAATAAAAAGGTAATGATGAAAAAAATAGCAATGTAAGAATAATGATAATGATATAAAAAAACAATAAAATAGTTAGTGATAATGAAATGGTTATTATTAAAACTAAAATAAAAGCATTTTTTTTTTATATTTTTTTTTTAAAGCTTATATCTGAAATGTCTTTAGTTTCGCGAACGTTAGCATTTTTTTTTAAAAATTTTTCCCCTGATACGAAATAAAATGTTTTGCAAGACGTGTTGGGAGGGACTAAGCCCGGAAAAGGTAACCTGTCGCGGAAAAAAAAAAAAGGGTTTTATTCTGGGAGGAAGAAAACCTGAATTTCCCTTTCCGAATATGGAAATACCTGGAAAAAGAAAGTGGTGTTATATTGGGTATATAAAGTATTATATAAAAATATTATATTTTATATTGTGTTGTGTGTGTGTGTGTGTGTGTGTGTGTGTGTGTGTGTTTGTGTGTGTGTGTGTGGTGTATGTAAAATATATATTTTATGTATATTTGTGTTGTGTGTTTGTGTGTTGTGTTGTGTGTGTGTTGTGTGTGTTGGTGTGCATATATATCTATCTATCTAATCCATGTAGGGTAGGGTAGGGTTATTTTATGTGTTTGTGGGTGTGTGTGTGTGTGTAGTGGTTTTGTGTGGTATTTTGTGTGTGGGTAATAATGTGTGATATGTGTATATATGTGTGTGTAATATAAAATAAAATAAAATAGTGTAATAGATGGGGAAAAGATAAAATATTACACATTCAAAATGTGTTTGTGTGTGGGTGTGTGGGGTGTGTGGTGTGGTTTTGTGGTTGTTTTGTGTGTGTGTGTGTGTAATATATAATATTTATAATTATATATATATATTAATAAATTTTTGTCGTAAACTAGGAAACAGATGAAGAAAAAAAGTAAAAATATAAAAACTCTTTACTGTGCGCCTTAAAAAATTTCCGATTCATGAGCGTGTTTTATCCGTAAATAATACATGTAATTTAGAAAAGCATTTCACACAAACATATCACAATTTAAGCTTAAACCCTTATACATTCACTCATTCCTCATAACAACCCCTTATATGAAAAATAAAAATATTGCTTTTATAACGAAGCAAAAAATATTGGAAAACTTTTTAAAAAGAGAACTTTGTAACCAACATAAGAAATTTTCCCCCTGTTTTCCCTCTTTTTTTTTGTTTTGTTTTTTTGTTCATCTTTCAGGGGAAACCCCGAGGGGCCCGACACATGGGGAAAAACCAGACTATTGTTTTTCCTTTTTTCCCCCACATCCCCAAAAGGGGGTCGATATGATCATTTTTAAAAAAATAAGTGAAAAACCCCTTCGACGTCGATTCGCATGACTAACAATTTTCACGCGAAGGTAAGGGGGGTTGATATAATAAAAAGCAGTAAAGAAGAGAGGGTAAATCAAAATGGGCGATTAAAAAAAAAAAAGAAAGAGGGGGGGCCCAAGGGGAAGAAATGGGATAACACAAATGAGGAAGGGATGGGAAAAACATAGCAAAAATATAATAAAATCAATACGTAATACATACTTTTTGGGGAACGAAGATTGCGCATTTGCACTCGCTGTGACAGGTTTGCAGCTTGTGGAAAGGGGAAGAGAGAAGAAAGAGAAGAAGAAGGGAATGCAAGAAATGGACGAAAAAAGAAGGAAAAAAAAGGGAGAAAATACAAGTAAAAGGTGATGGGAAAAATAAGTGGAAGAGGAGAGAAGAAAGGAAACAAAAAATAAGAAGATAAAAAAGGGGAAAAAGGGAAAAAAGGGAAGAAAAGACCAAGGAAAGCACAGAGAATAAAAAAAAAGGTAAAAGCAAAGGGAAAGGGAAAAAAAAGGTTAAAAAAAGAAGATGAGAAGAAAGAAATAGTGAAAAAGTTAATGAGATGGAGGGGAAAACATAAAAGGAAGGGGAAGTAAAAAGGAGGGAAAAAAGGAGAGGAAATGAGAAATGGGGTATAAATAAATTTTTAGAAAAAAAAAGAAAGGGGAAAAGATTTATAAAGGGTAAGGGAATAGGGTAGGGAAAAGGAACAAAGAACGATGCAAGAGAAAAGGAGGAGAAAAAAGGAAGAAAGAAGAAAGAAAGAATAGAATGGAAGAGGAGGAGAGAAGAGAGAGAGAGGGCCGAACTTGGCGGAAAATGTAAAGGTTGTGTGAAAGAGAAGGACTTCAAAGGGAAGCGGAAAATAAATTAAAGGTGGGAAAGGAAAACTGGGGAAATGAGGGGAGTGGGAGGTGAGGGGAGGGAGGGGAGAGAGAGATAGAAAGAGAAAGAGAAAAAGGCAAGAATGAGAATCAAAAAGAGAAAGGGAATTGAATGAGAGGAGAGGGGGGGGGGGCAGTCACAGAGAGACAGAGCACACCACAGAGAAGAGGGAGAGAGAGAGAGAGAGGAGAGAGAGAGAGGAGAGAGAGGGGGGGCAGTCACAGGAAGAGGAGGAGGGGAGAGAGAGGAGAAGGAGAGAGAGAG
>NW_025918584.1:2500-5000 GCF_019202785.1 Penaeus chinensis
ATTAATGATAATGATAATAACGGTGATAATACTGCTTTAACTAAGAATGCAAATAATGAGTTTGACAATAATGAAAGGTCTGTCATAATGATAACTATGGTAACAAAAGCAATAGTGATTATTTTTTTTATGGTAATGATAACAAGATGTTTTTTTTTTTTTTTTTTTTTTGCTAATTTCCACTTGTTTGTTTTATCTTTTTGTTCTCTGGTTCTCTCTCTCTCTCTCTCTCTCTCTCTCTCTCTCTCTCTCTCTCTCTCTCTCTCTCTCTCTCTTATACTCCGCAGCCCTTGAAGATTAAAAGTTTGATTAAAGAATATTGATGGATCGATGGATGCATAAATGTGTGTGTGTATGATGCGTGTGTGTGTTTGTGTTTGTGTGTGTGTGTATGTGTGTGTGTGTGTGTGTGTGTGTTTGTGTATGATGCGTGTGTGTGTGTGTGTGTGTGTGTGTGTGTGTGTTGCGCGTGTGGGGTGTGTGAGAACGCTTGTACCTGCAATTTGAACCAAGGAACACAGATACCTTTTAATTCAAAAAGAAAAAAAAAAAAAAAAAAGAAAAGGGAAAACAAAATCCACTTTCCAAAGAATGTTGTCACACATCTAACAATCAAAAAAAAAAAAAAAAAAAAAAAAAAACTCACTCCAGCTGAAAAATGATAAAGACTCCCTCCGCTCTTCCCCTCTCCTCCTTCCTCTTTTCATAAAAGCATCACCGTGGAAACACCGGAGGCTTTATCTTACCTTAGGCAAGCTTATCTCCAATCCCCCTCGGGCCGCTACCCACGCTTTGTCCGACGGCGGCTTCGCTGGCCTCCTCCAAGCTTGCCTTTGTCGCGGGGAAGGCGGGGGCGTGGCGGAAGAGAGGGGGCGGGGCGGAAGAGAGGGGGCGTGGCGGAAGAGAGGGGGCGGGGCGGAAGAAAGGGGGCGGGGCGGAAGAGAGGGGGCGTGGCGGAAGAGAGGGGGCGGGGCGGAAGAAAAGGGGCGTGGCGGAACAAAGGGGGCGGGGTGGGAGAGAGGGGGCGTGGCGGAAGAAAGGGGGCGTGGCGGAAGAAAGGGGGCGGGGCGGAAGAAAGGGGTTGGGGCGGAAGAGAGGGGGCGTGGCGAAAGAAAGGAGGCGGGGCGGAAGAAAGGGGGCGGTGCGGAAGAGAGGGGGCGTGGCGGAAGAAAGGGGGCGGGGCGAAAGAGAGGGGGCGTGGCGGAAGAAAGGGGGCGTGGCGGAAGAGAGGGGGCGTGGCGGAAGAAAGGGGGCGTGGCGGAAGAAAAGGGGCGGGGCGGAAGAGAGAGGGCGTGGCGGAAGAGAGGGGGCGTGGCGGAACAAAGGGGGCGGGGTGGAAGAGAGGGGGCGTGGCGGAAGAAAGGGGGCGTGGCGGAAGAAAGGGGGCGGGGCGGAAGAAAGGGGGTGGGGCGGAAGAGAGGGGGCGTGGCGAAAGAAAGGAGGCGGGGCGGAAGAGAGGGGGCGTGGCGGAAGAAAGGGGGCGGGGCGGAAGAGAGGGGCGTGGCGGAAGAGAGGGGGCGTCGCGGAAGAAAGGGGGCGTGGCGGAAGAGAGGGGGCGTGGCGGAAGAAAGGGGGCGTGGCGGAAGAAAAGGGGCGGGGCGGAAGAGAGAGGGCGTGGCGGAAGAGAGGGGGCGTGGCGGAAGAAAGGGGGCGTGGCGGAAGAAACGTGTGGGGGGGAGGGGGCTAAAGGATTCTGATCTTATTTATACTTTGATGCAGGATTCTCTCAGCATGATAAGGTTTTAGGCGAGTCAGTTATTAGGTTTGGTCTCGTGTGTGTGGGCGTATGTGTGTGTGTGTGTTTGTACGTTTTTAGTCATTAGGTTCGGTCTCGTGTGTGTATGTTTGTGTGTGTGTGTTTGTGTGTGTGTGTGTGGGTTTGTATGTTTTTAGTTATTAGGCTTGGTCACGTGCGTGCGTGTGTGTGTGTGTGTGTGTGTGTGTGTGTGTGTGTGTGTGCGTGTGTGTGTGTGCGTGTGTGTGTGTGTGTGTGTGTTTGGGTGTGTTTGTGCATAAGTAGATAGATAGGTAGACGAATATATATATAGGTAGACTGATAGATAAACAGATATTGGTAGACAGACAGGCATATAGAGAGGGATATATAGACAGAAAGATAGGCAGATAGTGTGTGTGCGTTTGTATGTGTGTGTGTGTGTGTGTGTGTGTGTGTGTGTGTGTGTGTGCGTGTGTGGGTGTGGGTGTGCATAAGTAGATAGGAAGTTAGACGGATAAATATATAGGTAGACTAATAGATAAACAGATATTGGTAGATAGACAGGCATATAGAGAGGAATATATAGACAGACAGACAGATAAGCAGATAGTGTGTGTGCGTTTGTGTGTGTGTATGTGTGTGTTTGCCCCTGATCTGTGTTTATATATATTTTTAATTTATCATTTACGCTTATTATTCATCTTTAAATGTATCCTGAAGATAGATAAGCAATGTATAAACAGAGACTACGCTAGAAATGGAATGAAATATTCTGCCTTACCT
>NW_025918585.1:2500-7500 GCF_019202785.1 Penaeus chinensis
GTGTTATTCGTAAAATATATATATAAAATTATTATCTCTTTATCTTTATTTATTCATTTTATACCACACCCACACACACACACAGACACACACACAATACACACACACAACACACCCAACAACACACACACACACACACACACACAACACACACAACACAGACACACACACACACATGTATATATATATAAAATATATATATATAATAATATAAATAATATAATGTAAATAAAATACATATACACACACACACCACACATGTATATAATAATATAAAAAGTTATAAAATAATTTATTAAACTATATAGATAAAAGATTTATATATTAAATATAATATATTTTTATTATATATTTTGTAAATAAAATAAATAATAATATATATATATATTAAAAAATATATATATATATAAAATATTTTATAAATTTGCGTGTGTGTGTGTGTTTTGTGTGGTTGTGTGTGTGTGTTTTGTGTTGTGTGTGTGTGAGGTGTGTCTGTGGCTCTGTTTGTAAGTATTCTATGTAACATACATACATACATATTTATATAGAGCTTTATTTTAATACTATATGTATAATATATATATATATATTAATATAAAATATATATATAATATATAAATAATATATAATATTTTATAATATTATGTGTGTGTGTGTGTGGTGTGTGGGGTTTTGTGTTGTGTGTGTGAATATAATACATATATATATTATTAAAATTTTATAATAAATAATATATATATATATATTACTACTCAAAAAAATATTATATATATATTATATATATATTTATATTTTAATAATAACAATATACATATATATTTTAAAAAAATATATGCACTATATAATATCCGATATATACACATTCATATATTATATAATAAATAAATATATAATATATATATAATATAATAATATATAAATATACAATATGTGATACATTTATATATATATATATAAAATATATATATATATATATATATATTTGCATACATTTATATATATATATATATAGGGGGGTGGGGGGGGGTTTATATATTAATAAAATATATATATTATATTATTTTTGGTTTTAGATATGTGGTGGGGGGGGGGGGGTGGGGGAGGTGTTTTGTGTGTGGGTGTGGTTGGAGGGTGGTGGTGGTGGATCTCTAGTAGTGTGGAGTGAGGTGAGGGTTGGTGTGTTGGGGTATTATATGTGGGTGGTGGGGGTTTGGGGGGGGGGGTGGGATTGAAGGTTGTGTGTTGGGTGGGGGGGGGGGGGGGGGGGAGGGGGGGAGGAGGGGGGGGGGGAGAGGGGAGTGAGTGGAGATGTGGGGGGGGGGTATTGGGGGTGGTGGGGGGTGGGGTGTTGGTGTGGGGGGGGGGGGTGGGTGGTTTAGTTAGGGTGATTGGGGTTGTGGTTAAAAAGTTATGATAGGTATCTCTCTATATGGCGGAGAGCTCTCTAATAATATATATAAATAGAAAATAATATAGGGAGAGTATAAATTATTGGGGGTATCCTATGGGGACGGGGGAGCGTATAATATCTTATATATATATTTGGGTTTATGTTGTATCTTATATTTGGGGGGGGAAGGGTTTTTGTGTGATGTTTGTCTTGGGGATGTATGTGTGAGTGGGTGTGGTGTGTGGGGGGGGTGTGTGGGGTGGGTGATTTTGTGTTTGTATGTTTGTGTTGGGGGGGTGTGTGTGTTTGTTTTGTGTGTGTGTGTGTGTGATTGTGTGTGGGGGTGTTGTGTGTGTGTGTGATGTTGGTTGTGGTTGTATATGTTTGTTAGGGGGGGGGGGTGTGTGTGTGTGTGTGGTGAGTGGGGTGGGGGGGGGGGGGGGGGGGGGGGGGGGGGGGGGGGGGGGGTGGGGGGGTGTGGGGGGTGGGGGTTGGGTGTGTGTGGGGGGGGGTGGTGTGGTGGGGGGGGGGTTGGGGGTGAGTGGGTTTGGGGGTGGGGGGTTGTGTTGATATATGATGTTTTGTTTCTGTGTATGGAGGGATGAGTATTTGTGGTGTAGATTTGATAGAGTTCTCTCTCTCTCTTCGTATACTACGGGGAGAGAGGGTGTGTGAGAGATGAGAGTGTCTGAGATGAGATTTAAAATGTAATTGAATTTTATTTGTGTTATATGTGTGTGTGTGTTTGTGTTTGTATTGTTTGTGGTTGGGAGGGGTGTGTGGGTGTGGGTGTGGTGTGGAGTGTACTGGGAGTTTGGTGTTAGATTTATGATAGTGAGTGGATGAGGGGGTAGGTAGTGTGTTTTTGTGTGTGTTGTTTTGTGGTTTGTCTTTGTTTTATGGAGTGCGTCAGCTGCTGTGTGTAGAGGGATATAGTATAGTATATTTGTAATAGTAATACTATCTCTGTCTTCATATATATAGAGGGACTATCTATTATATGAGGTATGGGTGTGTTGGTAGAGGAGACACACAATACATAGGTGAGGTGACACATATCAGATGAGAGGCGAGAGGAGAGAGAGCAGTGAGGTATTAGGTGTGATACACATATATGAGAGGGGGGACAGGAGCGATCACAGTGATTTTCTGAGATGACGTGTGACCACGATTACAGCGGAGAGATGTAATTAGTGATAGATTAATCTTATTATAATAGTTATCGAGGGGTCGATTGGATGTGAAGAGAGAGTTTTGTATTAATGATAGCGAGTAGTAGTCTCTACTATGTAGTAGAGAGATTGTGGTGTGTATCTTATAGTGAGTTGTGTTTTTTGGTGGTGTTTTTGATGTAAATATCTCTATATCTATGGGTTATGGTTTTTTGATGATCTATCTCTCTGAGTGTGGGTATTGGTGTGAGATGGAGGGGGTGGTGTGTGGAGGGGTAGGAGAGTAGGATTTGTTTGGTGTGTTTTGTTTTGTTGGGTTGGGGTGTGGGGGGGGGGGGGTAGGTAGGGTGTTATGGGGGGGGTTTGTTGGGGGGGTGGGTGGTGTGTGTGGTGTGATGGTGTGAGTGTGTTGTGTGGATGGTTTGGGGATATTGGGATGATGGGTTTAGGTTTGGGTGTAGTGTGTATTTGGGTGGGATGAGTGGTGGGTTGGTTTGGTTGTGGTTGGTTGTTTGTGTGTGTGGTTGAAAGTGGGGTGAGTGTCGAATTGATTGAGAGCGAGGATAGAATAGTGCGATTTTTGTAGAGAGGTGATGATATATTGTGTTGATGAGAGAGAGTGTGGAGTTGATGTGTGCGATATAGTAGAGAAGGAGGCTCTATGAGAGAGTCCTATCTATATCGATTGAGTCTTGTGTTTTGTGTAGAGAAAATGAGTAGAGTGAGAGTTTTGTTGTTTTGATGTGTTTTGAGTTGTGTGTTGTTTTGTTTTATGTTATGTGGATTGATTCTGTGTGTTTTTTGTTGTATGTGTAGTTGTGGGTTTGTTTTAGAGGAGAGAGAGAGAGTTTAGGGGGGAGTGGGGGGGGAGTGAGATAAAGAGAGGAGAAAATAAGAATTATAGAAGAAAAAGAAAAAAGGAAGGGAAGAAAGGAAAGGAAAAAGGAAAAAAAGAAAAAAGTTATGTGATAAATAAAAAAAAATTTAAATTAATAATAATTAGTTGTAAAATAAAGAATAAAATAAAGAAATAAAAATAATAATAATAAAATAAAATAGAAAATTATAAATTACATTCCTCCGATACCTCCTCCTACTTCCTCACCTTCTCCACCCTCTTCCCCCCATAATCCTCCGCGCACTGATCCCTCTAAATAATGACCGACGTCTCTATAGGGTCAAGGTTTAACGAGGGATCAGTGGTTTCAGACAAAAACAACGACGGTTTGATCACGCGTTTGTTTGATTCGTGTTTTGTGACGCCATCATTAACTTGGGCATCGTAGTACGCGGCCCAGAGTCAGAAATCCTTATCCCCTCCCTCCCCTCCAATCCCCCACTTCCCCCCCCCCCCCGACCACCCACCACTCCCTCCCCACCCCTCCCGAACACCACGACCACAAACACCTCTTGATTGGCCCAATGGCGACCAGTCGCTGTGGAGAAGTAACAGTAGAAGATGGTCGATTGTCAGGTCAAAAGTATCTGGTATGGAGAACAGCAGCTGCGTCACTTCAGAGTGTGTTCGCAAGGCACGAATTGAGTCTAGAAACGATGTCGTGATCCCTTTGGTTTTGAATGGAGTTGTGATTGAACAAGGCGGGCAAAGACAGAAGGTGGGACATGATAGGTAAAGGATGTCAAAATAAAGGAGAAGAAAAAGAAAGATACGAGAAACATTGTAGAAAGACCCAAGCTGCGCTTGTTATTATATGTTTTAAAAAGGTTCTACAGACAAATAGAACGTATATTATGATAAGAATTTTTGCCGTTTGAGGTGAACTTATTTACGCACTTGCGTTTGTCAACTCACAGAGTGCTGAAGGACAATGAGGTAAAGTAGACGTTGGGTAAATCTTGGTGAAGTGATGAAGAAAAAGTAAAAAAAAAAAAAAAAAAAGCCAGTGGTCTTTAAAGCGACATATAACCAGTGCTAAAAGACTGAGAAAGCATCAATTCAGTTTCCTGATTCAATCAGGCTGATTTCCTGCTGCACAAAACCCATGATCCCAATAAAGAAAACCTTCGATTAATTGAACACTAAGTTGACACTTCAAAAGTAAAGAACAGTAAGGAACCAATAGCAAAATGCAAGAAAAGGATAGAAAAAGAAAAGAAAAGAGAAATAAGAAAGAAGAGAAGAAAAAAAAGAAAGAAAAGAAAAGAAAGAAAAGAGAAAGAGAAGAGAAGAGGAAGAGACGAGAAGCGAATAGAAAAAGAGAAGAGAAGAGAAAGAAAGAGAAGAGAATGCAGAGCATAGCAGAGAAAAGAGTTGAGTCGAAAAGAAACAAAGACTTAGCCATTCATCCCACCTCCAACGCTTATCTAAACTCGCACATAACCACAAACACAGGAGAACGTACAAGAGAAACGAAACGGACAGAAGCACAAGACATCCAGACCGACGAATACAATTTCTCTCCTTTTTCTACGAAACA
>NW_025918585.1:10000-21041 GCF_019202785.1 Penaeus chinensis
ATGCAGTTTTCTAGTTTAATGATCAACGTTCCGCGTCGATCACTGCGGAGTGGCTGTCACGGGGCAGAGGGCCATGCGGCTGCACAAGCAAGCAAGAAGCAAACGGGAGCGACGCAGAGCGGTGAATTCTTTCCGGCTGGAGATTTGTAGGTGGATGGAAAGGAAGAGGCTTGCGTGGTAATCTATAGTGTTATATATAAAATATAAAACAACCTGAACCTATACACTCTTTCCTTTTTGATGGTCATAGTACAGGATTTACTCTGGATTGACAGGGAACGAGGAGGGAAGGGCAGGGATAAAGACTGAGTGTTAGAAGGTTAATATAACTATTTCTCTTCAAACATATTGGATTCGAGGCTGTTTTCATTTACCAGCACAGACAAATACAATCGGCACCGCTACTTTCCTTTACATTAATGTTTCAGTAAATAACAATAACAAGACCGTAATATGCAACAGTAGCCTTTTCTAAGATATGATACAGTATTGAGTTTGTCATCATTATTATCATTTTGATTATCACCAAGTATTATCATAATTATCTTCTAATATCATTATATTATAATTATTATATATTCTTGTTATCAATTATTATGTATTGTTATTATTATTATTATTATTATTATTATCATTATCCATTATTATCATCCTTATCATCATAATTATTTTCATAATTATCATTAACTATATTTTGATTATCATAATTAATATTGTTATCATAATTATCATTGACATTATTATTAACATTAATAATCTCATAATTATTATTATTTTTATTACCTTATTATTTTATGAATATCATTTTTTGTCATTATTAACAAATATCAATTCCTGATTTTTGTAATTATGAATTTTCGGACATTAGTAAGCTGTATTAGTAGCATTATTCTCATGATTATAATTACTATTAATATCCCCAGTATCATTATAATCATCACTGTATACCATCTGTCATTATTGTTGACTGTATTAATATATCATATCATTAATGTTATCATTCGGATTTTTAATATTATTATTACAATTATTATTATTTTTCAGTTATCTATCTTATGAAATATTAACAATAATGAAAGATACTGAGGATGATAGCTTACTATACTGATAATGAATATTGATAATAATAATCATTATTTTTTATTATTACTATTATAATTATTATTATTATTATTATTTATTATTATTATTATTAATATTATTATTCCATTATCCATCCAATAATCATTGTTATACCATTATCAATGAACCATCATTTCTTATCATTATTTTACCATTATCTTTATCATCCATATCATAATGATAATTAAATATTATTTGTGTTATTATCATTAATTGTCACTAACATTATCATTATTTTGTATATAATTACATCAACATCGTCCGTATCCTATATCATTAAATTCATCTTGATGTGTTATATCATTATTAATATCTATAGTTATTATGTTATCATTACTATCATTATATCATTTTTACAATTACTACTATTGTACTATCATTCGTCATCCTTATTATCATTATATTTATTTTCAGACATCATTATTAGTTCGAATTACCCATCATTAATATTATTACTATAACAATAATCCCTTTTTATATTATTACTATTTATATATTACTATTAATATTACTATTACTAATCATTTTTGTTATCATTAAATATTACTATTGTTTTTTTATATTTAATTATTATCAATATCATTAGTAATGTAGTAGTAGAGCATCATTTTGATTTGATAATCATTTTGTTATAATTATCATTATCATTATACATTACTTTTATATCATCATTGTTATTATCATCATTTATAACCGTATTCCCTAATTCCATATTATATTTAATTACCTTTTTAATTATTACTATCATTATCGTTTTATTCTTATCATTGTTATCATGATACTTTATTATTTACTATCCTTATCAGCAATATTTTATCATTTATATACATTAATCAACATTGTCCTTATTATTATTATTAATTCTAACATTATTATTATTATTGTTAATATATTATAATGAGAATTATTATTACTATTAATTATTTCACTGTCGCTATTTTTATTACTATTATTACTATTGTCATTATATTGATATATTTTTATTATAAATGTAATTATTGTTTATTTTTTATTATCATTAATGTTAATAGTATCTCATTGAAATACTGTTATATATACATATTATTATTATTATTATTATTAATATTAATAATTATTATTATAACAATAATTCATGCTAATATCTTATTATGTTATTATTATCTATTGTTTTGTGTTATTTATTATTGGTATATTATTATTTTTTTTGTTATAGTATTATTGGTAATATTATTATCATTATAATTATTGTTATATTATTATTATTATTATATTATTATTATTTTATTTATTATCTAATTTGTATATATTATTAATATTATTATTATAATATTATTATTATTATTATTGTTTATCATTATCATTATTATTATTATTATTATATTATTATTATTACAATTATTATCATTGTTGTTGTATTGTTATTAAATTAACATTATTAATCATTATTATCTTTATTATCATTAACACTTGTTAATTATTATCCTTATCATTATTATTATTATATATTATTATTATTATTATTATTTATTATTATTATTATTATTCTCATATTATTATTACCATTATTACTGGTTATTATTATTATCATAGATTAGTATGTTCCTTATGTTTATCATCACTATTGTTTATCAGTATTATTAATTACGTATCCATATATTTATCATTGTTTTTAATACTGTTATCATTATGATTAACATTGTAATTACTACAAAATCATATTACCACATCATTATCAACATCATCTCATTATCTCATCATCATCAAACATCATCCTCTTTATCAACTCTTTATCATCAACATAACATCATCATTCCCCTCATCCCCTTTATCTCATCATCCCTCATCTCATCATCATATTTATCATCAACATAATTTCATCATCATTATCATCCTCATCATCACCATTACCATCATCTTTTTTCTCATCATCATCTCTTATTTTTTTCTGCTAATCTAACCCACTACTCTGCTACTACAAAAAAAACAACAACACAAATTTCTACTACTACTAAACACAACCACAATTCAATTTCCGCTTCCCCCAAAACACCAAAAAAGTGAGTGGAAGCTGAATTTAAAACACTGCCGGATTTTTCTTGATGAGAACAGGGTTATCACTCAACCCCTTTTCACTGACTTAAAAACTGTGGTTTGAGATGCCAGGCACAGAAACGGGAATTTATAAAAGCCGTATGATAACGAGGGGAAATTTTAGGGCAAAGCCTAATTTTGGGATAGAGTTAAATGCCTTTTATTTATTTTTGGAAAAAATTTTTGGGTTTTTGATTACAAGTAAGGATTAAAATTTTGAAAGATTATGATTTTTAAGGTTAGGAAATTTTTTTCCCCTTTTTTTTTTAAATCATTCGGGAATAAAAGCCTTAACAGAAAGCCATAAAATTAACTTAAATACAAAATTTAGGTTTTTTAATTCTTTTAACAAGTATTTCATAAAGAAAAAAATGGAGTCGTGAAATTTGGGGGGGGGGGGGGGGGGGTAAAAAAAAATATTATATATATATATATATAATATATATATAAAAATGTTTTGTGTGTGTGTGTTTGTGTGTGTGTGGTTTTTGTGTGTTGGGGGGGGGGGGGGGGGGGGGGGGGGGGGGGGGGTGTGGGGGGGTGGGGGTGGGGGGGGTGTTCATTTAAATGAATCAAACACATTATATAGATTGATATATAATAGAAAGATAGAAAGATTACATATACACATTTTAAAAAAATACTATGTATATATATATATAAATATAAAAATAAATATATATATATAAATATATAAATATACATATATGTTTTGCGTGTCTGTGTGAAAGGGGTTTTTTGTGTTGATACATTTTCCGTGGGGCTATTGGGATACGGGCTTTTAGTATTTTAACGAGTAAATATAAAAAATTAAAATATATATATATAAAATATATATATATATATATATACACACACACACACACAATATATAACAAAAAAAATTTATATAAAATACATATAATTAAAAATAATATATAAAAATATAAAATATATATAATATATATATATTATAATAAAATATAAACACCCCCCACATAATAAAAATTCAAAGGGGTGTCTGAAACATACATTAGCGCTCTTTCAAGGCCCCTCACCAAACCTCACCAGCGGGAAAAACTTCCCCATTTAGCTGTGCTAGCCCCTTTTGCACACATTCCCCATCCCCCCATATCATTACAATCAAACACACTCTGACAGGGCCCCGCGGTTTCCAAAAGCTGCCCCAAGCGTGCGAGGAGTTTCGAGGGGGGGTGTATGTCGCGGGGAGAGAAAAGCTTTCGGGAAACTGGGGTAATACCCCGCCTGGGGTTTTTTCGCAGAGGGAAAAAAAGTCCGTGTACGCTTGGGGGTTAATTAATGCGGATCCAAAAAACCAAATTTTTTTTTGCTTGGATTCACGGGGCCTAAATACTATTCTCGTTGGCCAAGTCGGGTTTAAAGGGCCCCGTTTTAAAAAACGCCATAAAAGGAAATAAAAAAAAAATTGCAAGCCGGTTTTTCCTCTTCTCTTTTTACCCTCAAATCCCTCTCTCTCTCTTACATGCACAAGCATGGGAGGGGGGGGGGTTTGGGCGTGACCGTTTGGGGTGGGGGGAAACGGGGGGGGGGAAAGGGAAGGGGGGAAAAGGGGGGATTTCGTAGGGGGGGGGCGGAGGGGGTTTGGGTGCAGGGCTCAACGGGCACGGGGGGAGGTGCGGGAGGGGAGGAGGGGGGGACGAGGGGACGAGCCCCCGGGTCAGTACAGCAGAAAAAAAGTTTTATTAGTCCCCACCAGCCCTGGAAACTTTTTGGGAGAGGGGTCTTTATTTAGTGTGAGTTTTTTATATAAAAGATTACTTTTTTTGGGGCCCGGTGCTCGCCCCCGGGCCGGGGGCCCGGCGCGGGGAGCCTGAGCGGGTGGAAGCTCCAAACAAAGGTGCTAGAGGTGGAGGGGGGGCGGCGGCGACGCTGTAGCCGAGCCAGGCCTCACCGGGTCCACCCGGCCCCGGGCCGCCCCTGCCTGCCTGCCGCCCCACGTCCAACACAATAAATAAAAACAAACGTAAAAAAAACCGCCGCTGTACCGCGTGCTCCTGGCTTTGTCCTGGAAGTGCATAGGGGTGCATGTTTGGGTGGTGTGCAGGATGAGGGATCTGGCGGGGGGCCATGTGGGGGGTTCATTGGTGTACACAGAGGGCCGGGCTACAGCGAGCAAACAGCAGGGGTTTGGTGGCGTGGCGGCGGGGGGACTCGAGGGAGAAGAGAGAGAGAGGAAGGGGAGAGTACCGGGGCGGGGGATGGGCGGGAGGGCACAGAGGGGAGAGGAAATGGAAAGTGAGATTTGAGAGGAGAGTGAGAGAGAGTGATGAGAAAGGGAAAAGGGGTGACAGTGCCTGATCATTTGCTTGCTTTGCAAATGGGGCAACCAAACCGCCTGTCCGGTCGCCGACCCCCACCACCCGTGTGCTCGCTGTAAAACGTTGGTAATCAAGTGGACGAGGGGGCCCATTTCCAGGGAGGGGGGCGGCGGCGAGGGGTCCCGGGGGCGAGGGGGGCCCCAGGACACGCAATGGGGGGGGACACTGCCTGAACACTCGCCTCCTTCTTGTTTTTAGGGCACTTTACCCGCAAACACTGTTTCAGTGACGCCCAAGCAGAGCTGCCCAAGTGCCCAGTGGGCACCAGGATATACCCAGTGGGCCCGGGGTGCCGGACCTAGCCGCAAAGAATGCCGACCGACCCAAGAAACTTCTACCTAAGCATTCAAAAATTTAGTGTCTCAAAAAGACTTTGCTTTCAGGTTATTCTCGCTTTTGGGAAATATTAAATGGCCGTTCATAAACCCGGGGCTCAGACAGGCACTGGGGGGTTTTGAAAGCCCTATAAAAAATTTGGGACTGTCTAGAGCATGAAATTAATATGAAGAAAAGAGGGGTTTATTCGAAAAAGTAAAACAGAAGTCATACATTTTTGCAAATTTTTAAAAATATACAAAAAACCCCATGCGAAAGGAATCAAACAAAGTACCTATTTTAACCCCTACATAACAAAATACACAAACCCACACGAAACACAAACAAAAAAATATATAATATATAAATATATAATAAAAAATATAAAATAGAAAAAAAGAGAGAGAGAGAAAAGAGAGAGAAAGAAAAAAGAGAGATAAGCAAAAGAAAGGGGAGAGAGAGAAGGGGAGAGAGAGAGAGAGGGAAAAGAGAAGAGAGAGAGAAGAGGGGAGACATGTTATTTAAAAAAATATATAATATATATAAATATATATTATATATATAAATGAAAATTTTAAAGTTTAAATTCATACAAAAATTTTATATAACATATATATATAAAAATATAATATATAAATAAAAAACTAAATAAATATATATTTTAAAAATATTATATATATTTATATATACATATATATATATGAATATATATATTTATAAATATATAAAACATTAATAAATTTTAAATATAAACATATTTAAATATTTTATATATTATTAATTTTATATATATATATATATAATATAAAAATATATATAACATATCTGTGTTTTATATTATTATATATAAAATATATATTTTTAAATTTTTAAAAAGTAAAATATATAAATAATATATAAACAAACATATAAATATATATAAATAAATAAATATATATATATATAATAATATATATTTAATTTTAAAAATAAATAAAATATAAATTTATATATTATAATATTTTAAAAATATATATAAATAATATATTAAAATATTTAAAATATATGTTTTATTTTATATATATAAAAAAATATTTTTAATATTATATAATATTTTTATATATATTTAAAAATAATTATATATTTAAAAAATATATATATAAATATACATAATATACACATATCGTGTATAAATGTATATATATATATATATATATATATAAATATAATTTTTTTTTTATATATTAAAATTTTATATATAAATATATATATATTTTTAAAAAATATATATTTTATATAAAAAAAAATAAAAAATATAAAAATATATACATATTTTAACAAAAATATAATATATATAAAATATAATAAAATATATATTTATAATTTTTAAAACATATATGTGTTTATATGTATAATATATATATAAAAATTTTATATTAAAAATAATATATTTATATATATATGTAAAGGGAAAAATATATTTTATAATTTCACAAAAAATATATATATAATATATAAAAAAATATAAAAAATATATATATAAATTTTTAAAAATATATATATAAAATAAATATTGTGTGGGGTGTGTGGTGGTTTGGGGGTGTGCGTGTGGGTGTGTGTGTGTGTTGTGTGTGCACAAAAACACAAAATATGAAAAATATAAATATAAAAAATATAATATATATATATAAAAATATATATATAAATATAAAAATTTTAATAAAATAATAATTAAAAAATAAATATATAAATATATATATATTTTATGTTTGTGTGTGTGTGTTGTGTGTGTGTTGGGGTGGGGTTTTGAGTGTGTTGTGTGGGGTGTGTAATACAAAAAATATATTATAATTTTAAAATAAAAAAATAATATATATATATTATTTTATAATATATAAATATTTAAATATACAAAATAAACATATGTATATAAATATATATTTATTAAATATATTTTTATTTTATATAAATTTATATTATATAAAATATATTTTGATATATATATATATATGTAAAAATATATATATTTATGCAAAATATGGGAAAAATAAAAAATATAAAATATATATATATATTTTATTTAAAATTAAAAATTATATATCTATATATTATATTTTTATATATATATATATATATAAATTTAAAATATATATACAATATTTAAAAAAAAATTTTATTTTAAAAATATTATATAATTTATATTAAAATATATAATAAAATTTTTAAAATATATATTTAAATAAATTTTAAAAAATATATACAAAATATATATAACCCCCCACACACACCACACACACACCCCAAAACACACAAAACATATATATATGTTTTATATAAAAATATATATATAAAAAATAAAAATATATATATTACAAAAAAAATATTATATACTATATATATAAAATTAAAATATATAAAAATAAAATCTATTATATAATAATATTAAGTGTGTGTGTGTGAGTGTATAAAAATATTTATATAAAAAAACCCTATATATATATATATATAAAAATTTTAAATATAAAAAAAAATATATATATATATATATAAAAATATATATATATATTTGTGGTGTGTTTTGTGGGGTTTTTGTGTGTGTGGGTGTGTGTTTGTAAGGGTATATAATTTTTTTTTATATATATATATATATATAAAAAATATATAATATATATTTCATAAAAACCCCCAAACACACACCCCACCACACACACACACACATATATAATATATATAAATAAAATAAATAATATATATATATAAATATAATAAAATAATAAAAAAATAAATAATGGGTTATGAGTATATTTATATATATATGGATATAAAATTAATATTTTAAAATATGAAATATACCCAAAAAGGGAATATATTTTATATATATATATATCTATAAATGGGAAATTGATAATTTTATATAATAATAATAAATATAATAATTTAAATAATATATAAATAATATTTTTAAAAATATATTATAAAATATATATATATAAATATAAAATAATATACATTCTCCTCTTCTCCTCCCCTCTCCTCTCTCTCCTCTCTCTCTCTCTCTCTCTCTCCCCTTTATAAATATATATATATAAAATTTAAATTTTAAAGTTTTATATATAAAAATTATATATAAAATATTTAGATATATTTCAAATATAATTTTAAAAATAATATTAAAAATATATATATATATATATATATGGGATAAATGTATATAAAATACAACATAAAATATATATATATAAAATATTATATATATAATATAATTTTTAAGTAATATATTTACATATATATTTATAATATATATATATATATATATATAAATATAATTTAAACTTTTTTTATTATTATTATTATTATTATTGTTATTATTATTGTTGTTATTTTGGGTTGCTATTTTTATTTTTTCCATAAGGGTTGGTTTTTTTTTTAAATTTTTGATATCTTTTTCATTTTTTGTTATTTCAAACATTCAAATTTTTACTATTATTATTATTATTTTTTTATAATATTGTGATTATCTTTTAATTATTATTAAATTTAAATTTTTATTATTTTTATTAATTTTGAATAATAATAATAAATTTTATTAGTATAGAAGGGAGTATTATCATTAATATTTTATTCTATTCCCTTTTTTTATTTTTATTTCAGTTTTATTTTTAATTTTTGTTTTTTTTTTTATTTTTTTTATTTTATTTTTATAAATTTTATTTTAAAAATGAATGATCATGAGATAAAGTAATTATAATAAAGACAATAATAAAAAATAAAAATGATAAAATAATAATAATAATAAAAAAGACGATAATAATAGTAATAATAATAATGATAATAATAGAATAGTAATAATAATAATAATAATGATAATAATAGATAATGATAATAGAATAATTGTTACTTTGCGGCGGCTGCTGATGATTGATGATGATGATGAAAGATCATGATGATGAATGAAGATGTGATGATAATGATGAAGATGATGACATGATGATGATGGTGATGAGGATGATATTTGATGATGATGATGATGATGATGGTGATAATGATGAGATGAGGATGAATGATGATAATAATAATAATAATGATAATAATAATGATAATATTTGTGATTATAATAATAATGATAATAATTGTAATTGTAATTGTATTAATACTACTACTACTACTACTAATAATAATAATTGTAATTATCATAATAACAATAATGATTATAATAATAATAATAATAATAATAATAATATAAATACTGATAATTATTAATATGATTATGACTTTTATCATTATTATTCTTTTCATCATTATTATCATGATTGTTTTTTTCATCATTATAATATTCATGATTATAATGGTAAGTATTGTTATAATTTTCATAACGTTTTTTGAATTGCTAATACTATTGCTATTATATATATATATATATTTTTTTTTTCTTTCTTTCTTTCTTTCTTTCTTTCTTTCTTTCTTTCTTATTTTTTTCTTATTATCATCATTATGGTCATATTTTACATTTGTTATCATTTTTCTAAATTATTACAAATACTATGATCAATCTTATTTCTTTTATTATTATCTTAACATCGCTAATTGTTATTGTTTTTTAAATTTTCGATTATTTTTTTATTACTATTACTATTGTATTGGTTATTATCATAAATATATCGTCATTATTATTATTATTATCATCATTATTATTTGGTATTAATGTCACTATATTGTAACTTATCAAATTATTAACAACATAATTATTATTATATTATCATATCAATGGTTTTCATATCTTCATATCATTATAGATATTAAAAGCATGCAATATCAATAATCATCCTTATTATTTTCATTATTATAGTTAATATTACTAATACTTTTATTATTATCATTACATTATCATTACTGTTATCTTTTTATCATTAGTATTTGCATTATTATAGTTATTATTACTAATACTTTTAGATTATCATTATCATTATCATTACTGTTATCTTTTTTAATCATTATTAATTTCATTATTATCATTATCAATATTATTATCATTATCAATATTATTTTATCATTATTAACATAATTAAGGACACCTTGAATATCCTTATAATTATCATTATCATTAATATTATTATC
The DNA here is from genome assembly GCF_019202785.1 of Penaeus chinensis. Classification (NCBI taxonomy): domain Eukaryota; kingdom Metazoa; phylum Arthropoda; class Malacostraca; order Decapoda; family Penaeidae; genus Penaeus; species Penaeus chinensis. Next base: position 20,944 of record NW_025918585.1, read on the forward strand.
ATGCAATTAACATCATTATTACTAACTGTTTCTTTTATCATTATATGTAATGTCCATTTATAACAGTTTATTTTTCTTCATAACAATTACAATCATCA
>NW_025918587.1:0-22500 GCF_019202785.1 Penaeus chinensis
AAATGAAAGTACAGAAGTTTGTTCTGATTTATTTTCATTTAAAAGCCCCGAACAAATTATCTCTTCCTTTAGATTGAATGTACAAAAGCATGAAAACTGAATAAAAACAAAGATGTGAAATGAATTAGTATGGAGGAAATGCTGTACATGAGCACCAAGAAAATATATATATATATGTGTGTGTATATATATATATATATATATATATATATATATATATATATATATATATATACATATATATATACATATATTCATATATATATATATATATATATATATATATATATATATATATATATATATATATATATATGTATATATATATATATATATATATATATATATATATATATATATATATATATATATATATAAATATATCATTACTCATATGTATACATATATGTATGGATATATATATATATATATATATATATATATATATATATATATATATATATATATATATATATGGATATATATATATATATATATATATATATGTAAGGATATATATATATATATATATATATATATATATATATATATATATATATAAATATATATATATATATGTATATATATATATATATATATATATATATATATATATATATATATATATATACATATATGCATGGATATATATATATATATATATATATATATATATATATATATATATATATGGACCCGTGGCGCCCGGGTTGAGCATTTCGTCCTCTTTCTCGGTTTCATACGTGTTCATGTGTGTGTGTTTTATGTATGCGTGTGTATGTGTATGCATTTGTATGTGTGCGTGTGTGTGCATCTATTTATGCATGTGCGTTTCAACTTGTGCTTACATGCATGTGTGTCTCTGCATGTATGGATGTCCATGTGAGTATTCATATGTGTACATTTATGTATGTGTATGTTTATCTGCGTGAGGATGTGTATGTGAGAAGCATAAACATAAAAGAAAAGAAAAAGAAAAGTGAGAAGCATAAAAAATCGATGAAAAGAGGAGCGGAAGGGAAACGAAAGTGATTAATTTGAGAATTATATGCGATTAGCTAGAAACATGACGGATAATAAGAAAAAAATAATAACAACAATAATAAAAGAAAATGAAGGAAAATTTTGATAATAAAAGAAATTGAAGGAAAATTCCAATAATAAAAGATGCTGAATAAACATAAACAACATAAGGAATAAAAATAAATAGAATAATAAGATAATGAAAAATAACGAATGAAAATAATGAAAACAATGAATGAATAAATGATAGAAACAATTATGCTAAAACATTTAAATTGTGAATGATTAACAAACAAAACAAATGATGATTATTAAATGATAATTGGAAGTCTAAGAGAGAGGAAAATGATTATCGCACAGAGGGAGGAGAGATAGAGGAAGGAGAATAGAGGACAGGGAAAGGAGAGAGGAAATGGAGGACGGAGGAAAGAAAAAACAAAACGAGATAAAAAGCAGTTGATAAGAAAGGGAGAGAGAAGGGCAAATGATAATGAAGAAGAGAAAGAAAGAGAGAAAAGGAAAAACGAGAGAGAGACAGGAGTTGGGGTGAGAGCGAGACAGAGACTGACAGAGGCAGACGGCGAGTGGCGCAGAGTCTCGACCTACCGATACTTTGTGAAGGTCGCCACCCCCCCCCCCCTTCCCCTGTGGGCTGGGGATTGCTGGGCTCCCACTCTTCCCTTTCCTCTTCTACCTCTCTCTATCCCTGATTCTCTCTTCGTCTCTCGCTCCCCCTTCTTCCCTCTGCCCTTCCCTCACTTTTCTCTCTCTATCTCTGATTCTCTCATCGCCTTTCGTTCTCCCCTTCTTCCCTCTTCCCTTCCTTCTCTCTTCCCTCTCTCTCCCCACCCCTGATTTACTCTTCGTCTCTCGCTCTCCCCTTCTTCCCTCTTCCCTTCCCTCCCTCCCCCCCTCTCTCTATATCCCTGATTCTCTCTTCCTCTCGCTCTCCCCTTCTTCCCTCTTCCCTTCCTTCTCTCCTCTCTCTCTTCCCATCCTTGATTCTCTCTCGTCTCTCTCTCTCTCAGACAGCAGAGGGAGGAAAGGACCACCGAACGGACTGCTTAGGGCAACACCGACGCGTCACACCTCAGGCGTCGGAAAACAAGCGTCAGATAAGCGGCGATGCCTTGGCTTGGCTCGCGAGAGGACTTGGGTGCCGTGGCAACTGACTGGCGTTGAGCTAAACATTGGGGTTTCTTTCTAATAATGAACTCTTGCATAAACAGACATTCAGTCCATGTCTTCCTTTACTTAATAATTCACACCTCACTTTAAGAAATCGCACATTTGTCTCTAACATTGTGTGTGTGTTTGTGTCTGTGTGTGTATCTCTGTTGTGTGTCTGTCGGTATTGTAGGGGTATGTTTGGTTACGTTTGTATGTTCGCCTATTTTATTGTGTTTGTATATCGTCTGTGTAGGTGTAGGCCTACCTATTGTCTATCCGGGACGGCGGCTGATCAGGAGATGAAACCTATCTCTCTCACTTTCTTTTACCTATTCCTTTTCTTCGTATCTCCCCTCTCACCCCACCTTCTCTCTCTCTTCTACAATCCCTTTCTGTCTCTCTTTCTCCCCTTCTGCCTTTGCATTCCTCCGCACTCCCTCCCTTGTTGTCAGCCGAGATAAGGCAGCGCAACAGATACTTATGAAAAGTCTTCTCCTCCTGCTTACGCGTGCTGCTGTTCGCCCTTCGAACGCATCATTCACAAGCCCACGAACGGAAACGCCCCGGCGATGTTTGACATCAATCGACGCAAATGTACAGATGAAATGAGTGGGATGAAAGGTTGACTAGCTTTCCATTTTGTATAGACTTGGTGTATATAAAGAATAAGATTTTTTTTTCTCCAGAGGTTTATAATATACTAAGTGTATATACACCTAAGTTCACTTTCTATATATATATATATATATATATATATATATATATATATATATATATATATATATATACATACACATATATGTATATATCTATATATGTGTATGTATATGTGTATATATCTATATATGTGGATGTATATGTGTATATATACACACATATATGTATATATATGTTTATATGTATTTACATATATATGTATATATATATATATATATATATATATATATATATATATATATATAGATATATATATATGTATTTGTGCGTATATATATATATATATATATATATATATATATATATATATATATATATATATATATATATATATATATATGTATTTATATATACATATATGTATATATATACAGATGTACATATGTATATGTATTTATACATATATACGTATATACATATGTATGTATATGTATACATACTTATGTGTGTATATATATATATATATATATATATATATATATATATGTATGTGCATATCCACGAGTTTATTCCCAATCAAGGTGGACCTCCAAAGAGTTTATTCCCAGTCAAGGTCGACCACCAACGAATTTGTCCCCAGTCATGGTAGACCTCAAATGAGTTTATTCCCAGTCAAGGTCGACCTCCCAGTTCATTCTCAGTCAAGGTCTACCTCAAATGAGTTTATTCCCAGTCAATGTCGATCTCCAATGAGTTTATTCCCAGTCAAGGTCGACCTCCGAGTTTATTTCCAGTCAAGGTGGACATCCAACGGGTTTATTCCCAGTCAAAGTGGACCTCCAACGAGTTTATTCTCAGTTAAGGTAGACAAAGTTTATTTCCAGTCAAGGTCGACCTCTAACGAGTTTATTCCCAGTCAAGTTCGACCTCTAACGAGTTTATTCCCAGTCAAGGTCGACCTCTAACGAGTTTATTCCCAATCAATATTGATTCCAATGAGTTTATTCTCAGCCAAGGTCGACCTCTAACGAGTTTATTCCCAGTCAAGGTAGACCTCTAACGAGTTTATTCCCAATAGAGATTGATTCCAATGAGTTTATTCTCAGCCAAGGTCGACCTCCAACGAGTTTATTCCCAGTCAAGGTCGACCTCCAACGAGTTTATTCCCAGTCAAGGTCGACCTCTAACGAGTTTATTCCCAATCAATATTGATTCCAATGAGTTTATTCTCAGCCAAGGTCGACCTCTAACGAGTTTATTCCCAGTCAAGGTCGACCTCTAACGAGTTTATTCCCAATAGAGATTGATTCCAATGAGTTTATTCCCAGTCAAGGTCGACCTCCAACGAGTTTATTCCCAGTCAAGGTCGACCTCCAACGAGTTTATTCCCAGTCAAGGTCGACCTCCAACGAGTTTATTCCCAGTCAAGGTCGACCTCCAACGAGTTTATTCCCAGTCAAGGTCGACCTCCAACGAGTTTATTCTTAGTCAAGCATAATGGAACTATAGTCAATCCACGTGGGTGAACGAACGACGGAAGATAATGAAAATAATTTATTTTCCCCGGCGGCAAAGGGTTAAGAGAGAGAGAGAGAGAGAAAGAGTGAGAGAGATTAAGAGAGAGAGAGAGAGAGAGAGAGAGAGAGAGAGAGAGAGAGAGAGAGAGAGAGAGAGAGAGTGAAAGAGATTAAGAGATTATGAGAGAGAGAGAGACAGTGGGAGAGAAAAAAGATAGTGAGAGAGATTAAAAGAGAGAGAGAGAGAGACGAATAGAGGAAGAGAGAGATTAAGAGAGACAGGGAGGGAGAGCAGAGAGAAAGAGATTAAGAGAGAGAGAGAGAGAGAGAGAGAGAGAGAGAGAGAGAAAACGATTAAGAAAGAGAGAGAGAGAGAGAGACAGTGAGAGAGAGAGAGAGAGAGAGATTGGAAATATTTCAATAATGAAGATTTAACAGACGAAATAATTTGAAATCTATCGGCCACCTCTGAGTTATATTTTTCGTTATGCAAATTATTATTATTATTATTTTTTTTTTTGGAAGTTTTGCATGTAGACTTGCGTTTCTGCATGGATGAAAAAAAAATCATGACATGAAATAGTTGAAAAGATTTAATTACATGCATCCCATGTCATTAGTCCTGTTCTTAATACATATGAATCGATTATCATATGTAATCAGAACAATTTACATACGAATGATTTACAAGGTGATCCTATGAAAATATAAAACTCAAATAGAAAAAAAAGTATAGAAGTTTGTTCTAATTTATTTTCATTTAAAATTCCCGAACAAATGATCTCTTCCTTTAGAGTGAATATACAAAAGTATGAAAATTGAATAGAAACAAAGATGTGAAATGAATTAGTATGGAGGAAATGCTGTCCGTGAGCACCAAGAAAAATGCTAAGAAAAAAAAAATGTACCAAGGACCATTAAGCAATACATTATATATATCATATATATTATATATATTATATATAGTATATGATATATATTTTATATATAATAAGAAAATATGCATATGTGTACCAAGAAAAAAAAAATATGCTGGGAAGTTTACCAGACGTCACAGGTAAAGAGAAAACGTTACTCAATGTCACTAAGACTTTTTAACAGCTTAATAATCATAATATCAATAAGAATGACAATATTAATAATATTAGAAAAAAACACATTTTCCGGCAATTTCAAGGAATGGGAAATCACGTCACTAAGGCCTACTGATGGACTCCCTGCCGGCTGAGCACACGGGGAGCCGTCTGCATGGAACGAAATTCTTAAAAGTGGTGGTTGGGTTAACGTTAGAGATCGTGACAGTGTGTGATCATAATATAGATAACGATAATAATAATATAAGAACCAATAGGAGCAATGATGATAATAGTTAAAATATAAGAATAATATTGATACCACCAGTAATGATAACACTATTTATAACAATAAATATAATAATAATGAAAAGGATAATGATACCTATAATAATAAAGTTAATCTTATTAGTAGAAGTAATAATAATAATGATGGTGATGATGATGATGATGATAATGATTATGATGATGATGATGATAATGATGATGATGATGATGATGATAGCAGTAGTATTAATAGTAATAATAATAAAAGGGATAATCATTATAATTATAATGATAACAATTAGTAACTTCATCGGGAAAACAATAATGATAGTTATTATCATAATCAGAATAGTGATAATGACAACGATAATTATAATACTAATAATGATATTCATAGCTATAATATTAATAATAACAATAAATATAATAATAATGATAATTATACTAATATAGATAATAATAACAAACAAATAATAATAACAATTATGACGATAATAATCGTAATGATATATATAGTAATAAGAACAGTGTAATAATAATGATGATGATAAAAATTTCACAGCTACTATAATTAATAATAACAATGATAATAAAATAAGAACTGCAGCGAAAGTGAATATATTCATTATTATGATAATAATGTTAATATTTTAAGGTTAATGAGAATAGCAATAACAATAATGGTTATGTAATAATGAAATGAAACAAAATTCATTATAATCTACGGCAGAACGTAAATCTGTGGTGGTTGGGTTAATGTTGGGGATCATGACAGTGCATGATCATGATATAGATAATGATAACAATAATATAATAAACAATAAGAGCAACAATGATGATAATGATGATAATATCTAATATATTGTAATGATAATGATACCACTAGTAATAACACTAATAATAATAATAATGATAAAAATAATAATAATAATAATAATGATAACAATAATAATAATGATAATGATACCAATAATATTAATAGTAATCTTAGTAGTAGAAGTAATAACAATACTGATATTGATGATGATGATAATGATGATGGTGATGATGATGATAGTAGTAGTATTAATAGTAATAAAGGTGAGAATAATAATAATTATAATGATAACAATTAGAAACTTCACCGGGAAAATAATAATGATAATTATTACCATAATAACAATAGTGATAATGACAACTATAATGATAATGGTTATAATGATAATTATAGTAATAATATTAATAATAAAAATAAATATAATGAGAATGATAATTATACTAACAGAGATGATAATAAAAAATAATAACAATTACCATGATAATAATGGTAATAATTGATAATAATAATAATAATAATAATAATAATAATAATAATAATAAAAATAATAATAATAATAATAATAATAATCTTGTTAAAATAATGATGATGATAAAAATACCACAACTACTATGACTACTACTAATAACAATATAACAAGAACTGCAGCAAAAGTGAATATATTAAATATTATCATAATGTTAATGATATTTAATGGTACAGGAAAATAACAATAACAATAGCAAAATAATTATGGAATTAAATGATAGCTGGACCAATTGCTCTCCTAACATTAATATCAAAAGAATTTGGTGATAATGTTAATAGTAACAATATCCTTTTAAGTAATGATCGTAAAAACAATAATAATAATGATGATGAATCATGAATACTAATGACACTGTATGTAATAGTATTATCACTGTATAAGAAAAAGCAAAACAATGGGGAAATGAAGTGAAATAAAAGCAAAGATATTAAAATTTTAATGATAACAAAATAATTTATTATACAATGAAAATACATGATGCTTGGAACAATTACTGGAAATTTAATGATATTAATGACATTAATATATATATATATATATATATATATATATATATAAACATATATATATATATATATATATATATATATATATAAACATATATCTTTAAATTTATATATATATATATATATATATATATATATATATATATATATATATATATGAATATATATATACATATATATATATATATATATATATATATATATATATATATATATATATATATATATATAATGTATATATGTATATATAAACATATATCTTTAAATTTATATATATATATATATATATATATATATATATATATATATATATATATATATATATATATATATGAATATATATATGAATATATATATATATATATATATATATATATATATATATATATGAATATATATATGAATATATATATATATATATATATATATATATATATATATATATATATATATATATATATATATATATATGAATATATATATATATATATATATATATATATATATATATATATATATATATATATATATGTAAAATGTATACACACACACACACACACACACACACACACACACACACACATATATATATATATATATATATATATATATATATATATATATATATATATATATATATATGTGTGTGTGTGTGTGTGTGTGTGTGTGTGTGTGACGTGAGTGTGTGTGTGTGTGTGTGTATGTATATCAATATGTATATATATATATATATATATATATATATATATATATATATATATATATATTTTTAATTATCATTATCATCATTACCTTTCCCTTCCTGTGGGCTTGGCACATTATGTTCTTATTATTTAACCGGAAGAGACAAGATAGAGGGGTTGAAAGAGAGGGGGTGAGTGAGAGGGGGTGAGAGAGAGGGGGTTAGAGAGAGGGGCGGGAGTGAAGGGGTGAGAGAGAGGAGGTTAGTGAGAGGGCGCGAGAGTGAGGGGACGGGAGAGAGTGGGTGAGAGAGAGGGAGAGAGAGAGAGGGGGTGAGTGAGAGGAGGCGAGAGAGAGGGAGCGAGAGAGAGGGGGCGAGAGAGAGGGAGAGCCGGAGAATCGGACGAAAGAGAGGTGGGGGGAGAGGAAGCAGCTCCCCACCTCCCCCCCAGCGCTTCCTCCGACCCCCAAAGTTCCTCTTCGACCAGAGGTCTGCCGAGCGTTCCCTCCGCTGGCGGTGCCCACAGGACGCTCCCCCGGGTGGGGGAGGGGGGAGGCTGCCCAAGGAGGTCCTCGCCGAGCCCAGCGGTCCATCCACAGGCAGCACGTAGTCATCTGCAGGAGAGATGGATTAGGGTTATTAGCCCCTGTAGAAAGGATTAATGAGGATAATTAGCCTCTGCAGTAGGGATTCATGGGGTAATTAGTGCCCCAGGGGGATCATAATCATCTGCTGAATGGAGGATTAATTAGACATGTAACGGTTGTGATACACTAACGAGGAAATTCATTATTAGTGGAAGCAGTCATGCAATTTCACCTGAGAACAATCAATCAACCAATTAGGGAGTTCCAAGGGTTGACTGAAAGCACATGATTCAATTCGAGAAAAATCAATGCTTTCGTGTGCTGTTGTGTTCGCCCTTCGAACGCATCATTCAGAAGCCCAGGAAAGGAAATTTGACATCAATCGGTATTCACACCTCACTTCTCACAGACGGAATTTACTTCATAGAGACGGAATTCACACCTCATTTCACATAGACGAAATTTACTTCAGAGATACGGAATTCACGCATCACTTCACACAGATTAAATTCTGTTCAGAGAGACGGAATTCACACTTCACTTCACATAGACGGAATTCACTTCAGAGAATGAAGAATTCACACCTCACTTCACATAGACGGAATTCACGCCTCGGATAGAATTCACTTCAGAGAGACGGAATTCACACCTCATTCAGAAAGAAATCACACATACGTTTGTGTGTGCCTGTCACAATGTGTAAGTGTTTATCTGTATGTTTCTCTGACTGTGTTTGTCTTTATTTTTATGGGTAGGTTTGTATACGTATGTATGTGTGCATATCTTATGATTTGTATGCGTGTGTCTGTGTGTGTGTAAAGTGTACCTGTTGGCAACTCGGGGCGGCTGATAAAACGATTCCGCTCCCCTCTCTCTCGCTATCCCTATTATCACTATTATTTCGTCGCCAGTGATTCGCAGAATAGAAGTTAAATGAAGCACACGAGCCAAACTCTACGTTTGTGAAGAGAAATCTACAAAGGGTGTCTTTTCATACGAAGATTATTCGCATATTTTTGCTGCCTTCCCCCTAAATGCATTTCTTGTTGATATTCTTAGCTTTAGTCTTAAGCGCTCATATCGCTCTCACAAAAATAATTTCCAGTAATAACTTGCCCAAAAGATGAAGACTTTTTCCTCATTACTAAAAGAAATGTAAATTTATTGGTTCTTAGTACTTTGTCGTTTACACCTGAAGTCTATATCTATTATGATGAAAGTAATATATATGACTGTTGATTTAATTTCTAATCTGATTATTATGATGATTTTCTCGCCACTTTTTCTCTTCCTATTTCATTTATCTCCTATTTCTCATTCCCTCTAACTCTCATTTATCTAATTTCTCTCTATCATTCAATTACTCTTTCTGTATCTCACTCGTTTACTCTCTCCCTCTCTTTCTCACTTGTTCAGTTAGTCCCTTTCTTACTCACGCATTTACTCAATCACTCATTTTGTCTCCGTCACTCTCTATCGCGCGCCAAAATATTCTCCCCTTTCTCAATGACTTTCTCGCTTTCACTCAATTACTCTCTCTCGTGTTATTGATTACTCTTTGTTTCTCATTTGCCCCGTTATAGTGACGTAACTGAAAATATAAGTTGTTGGCTGCTCATTCTTATCAGTGTTATCACCTCACGCTGCCTGTCTGTTTTTTAAACGCTTTACGAATCAAAGGCAGATTTAGCAAGTGTTTCCGCCAGTAATTAGGACGAATAGAGAGCTGCCTCCACGGAAGGACTCTCCAAGTCACCCTTGAAGGCCAGTCCTCCAGGAAACGTCCGGCGAGAGACAGCGGACCTCACGGAAGTGTCCTTGGACCCTCATCATGGAAGGAGAAAGAGAGAGAGAACATAAGAATAAAAGAAAAAGAGAGAAAATACAAGGGAAATTGTGTGTGTGGGAGAGAATAGAAGAGAATCGTCACAGAATCTAAACTACGTTGGCAGAATCCACAGATACCGTAGCTCTGCTGGGCAAGATGACTTCGCAAAAAAAAATCCTGTCGCAGGTCGCTATTCAACCGCGACGGAGAGATGGAATCCTGAACTATCGTTATGATCCTGATTATTGTCACGATGTGTGATTATTCTGTGTCTTTTCCATTCGGTATGTTCGCTTATTTCCCCTTTCCGAGCCCCTCTTGTAGTGATTGACCTCGTCGATCTTTAGTCATCACTGCAGGAGGTAATACGGTATAAGAAAATCTGCTCTCACCTCCAACTCTCCCACAGGCGTCAGTTTCGCTATAAATTTTCAATAGGGGTTGCGGAGGCGGCTTTGCAGCATCGAAGCCTTCCCCATGCATCATCAGCTATAGTATAACACGTCCTCCGGCCGGCAACATCACCTCCAGGCCCCAACAAAACCACCTTTATCTCGCGAGTGAGAAGGATGCCCGCGCACACCACACCCACACGATTACCACTACCAATTTTTATTTTACCAAATGAATTATATTTTTATTGTTTATCTGACTTTCCTGTCCGCAGAGCCCATTTATTTTACATTTTAAGATTTATATATATATATATATATATATATATATATATATATATATATATATATATATATATATATATATATATATGTTTATATATATATATATATATATATATATATATATATATACATATATATATATATATATATATATATATATATATATATATATATATATATATCCATAAAGATCACGGTGGTCCATTTTAAATACTTACAAAACTCGGTAGTATTAATTTTAAGTTTTATCTATTTATTTATTTATCTATTTTAAATTCCATATCAAACTTTTAATGTTCTCTATATATTTAAGTATTTTATGGTTCGTTACCAAGTAAAATAATATGTAAAATAGTTATCTTAATCCTATGTCCTTTTATTAATGATTTTATTGCATAAACTCGGATTTTGACCATGTTCAGTATTAAGATTTTCATTATTGATTTTAAACTCATAATTAGCTCCTTTTCCCGCCCACAAGGTGACGCGGGGAGCAAGGAACAACAAAGGGGGGGGGGGGGTTGCTACTGGCCTGCTAAGTCTGAGGAACCCCGGAACGGGCTTCCCCTGTCCAGTTAAGCGGTCGTGGGGGTGATTTTTTAATATAGGAGGTAAGACAATTTGTGGGATATTTGTTCGGCCTAAAGTGACTTAGTGATCGGTGCTTTTTTATCTTAGGGTGTAATTTTATTTGTTTTACCCAAGTTCCATTTTTACTGTTTTGTCGTTCGTTTATCTCGCCTGTTTTGGTTTCAATTTATGTTTCTTTTGTATAGCTTTCTTTTTTACTTTTATCATTCGTTTTATTTTCATTGTATCGTTGGTTTTATTAAGTGCATTTTTTCATAGTTCTTATTCTAAGGTTCTAAGTTCCTTTTTGTACTATTCATTTTACTGTCTCTTTTTCGTGTTTGTATTCCAGTTTGTTTTATTCGTGTTTGTGTTTTATCGTTTCATGTGTTTTACTGTTTTACTCTCTGATTCTCTCCCTCTTCCTCTCTCCCTTCTTAGGCTGCATCTCTCCCCTCCTCCTCCGTATCTCTCACTTTGTGTCTCTCCTTCCCTCCCTCCCTACCTCAGCCTGCTTTTCCATCCCTCCACACGCTCTCCTTGTCGTCAGTCTTGAGGCAGCGCTACAGATATTTATGGAGAAGACTTTTCATCCTCCTTACGCGTGCTGTTGTGTTTATTTATGTTTTTCTTTCCTTGAATTTCTCTCTCTCATTCTCGCTATCTTCTTTCTTCCTGACTCACTCTCTTTCTTTCTCTCCCATTCTAACTTTCGCTATCTCTCTCTCTTCCCGCCTCACCTCCTCTCTTCCTCACACACTCTGTCTCTCATTTATTTACTCTCTCTCTCTCTCAATTGCTTTTTCCCTCTCTTTCACTCAAAATTACTTCTCACTCTGCCAATTACGTTCTCTCTTCACCCTCAATTATTCTTTCACTCTGCCAATTACTTTTTCTCACTCTCCTAGTTACTCTCTTCCTTTCTCTTTCCATCTCTCTTTTTCTTTCTCTCTCCCTTTTAATCTTTCCGAGACAACTGCGTGTTTCCTCCACCTCTGACCCTGGGAACATAGTGTGACGTAACTTCAAAGATAAGAATCTGACTGCTCTTTCTTATCATCTGTTCTTTAAACGTTTACTGAACTACGTATATATTGCAAGATTCTCTGCCCATGAGTAGCTGTCCACAGACGTAGCTTCAGCTTCTTTGTCACCCTTTTATTTCATTTATTTATTTATTTTTCGTTTTATCTTTTCTTTCTTTCTTTCTCTTTCTTTCTAAAACTGTTAATTCTTTTTCCTCTTGATGCATTGTTGCTTTCGCTTTCATATGCCTCCTGCTTAGTGGCCTGGCTTTTAGTTCGTCTGGGCAGAGCGCAAGGCTGTCTCGCAACCTGCCAGCGCTGCCACCAGGAGCTGCAAGTGCGCTGCTTTACGGGGCCTTTCCCGGGGCCAAGCTCGTAGGCAGGTGCCACTGACACTGTGCCAACCTTTCGCAACTCTAGTACATTGGTCGCGGTAAGCTCAGTTGTGGATGCCAGCCTCTAGTAGCATTAAGCCACTCGAACTCTACAGGCCCCTCCACCACGTTCCACGTGTCTCCTGAACTCAACCTTTTCCTTCACTTGTGGTCCGATTTAGGTCAAGGCAATCGGCCGAGTAAAGAATCTAACAAATGGGATGATTAATAAAAAGGAAAAACAAAAAAAAAAGCACTTATCAAGATGTCATAGAACACGAACAAATTCGAATCCTTTCGGGCGACTGGCTCTTTGCACTTGCACAATCCCCTCAGTATAAATATGCAAAGCTCTTGAACTGTTCCAGTTCTCTGGCTCACTCTTTCCTACTTCAAGGTCCTGTTTATGTCTTCGAACCATGACCAAGAATTCATGTGCGTGCTCGTGTATGTGTCTGTGTATATACTGCATACAGGTAGATGTGTGTGTGAGATTCGTGTATGTGCGTGCATGTGTATGTGTTATTAGTATGTGTAAGTGTTGTGTGCGGAAGAGTACGTATGTGTGTACATTATATGTGCATGAGTGAGTGTATGTGTGCGTGTACATGTGCGTGTGGTTTTATGTGTGCACATGTGAGTGTATGTGTGTATGCTGGTATACGTCTGTGTACACATGAAATCATGAGCATTCATGTATACGTGTATATGTATGCACGTAGATGTGTGTGTATGTGTGTGCTGCATGTGTGTATACATGAGTGTGTGTGTGTATGTGTGTTATGAGTACATGTATTTGTTGTGTGGTTGTATGTGTGTGCTTGTGTTTATGCTTGTGTACATATATGTGTGAGTACAAATCTGTATACGAGTATGTGTTCATGTGCATGTATGTGTGAGTGTGCTTGTATGTACGTGTACGTGTACGTGTGTGCGTGCATGTGTGCCTGTACATGTATATGAGCGCCTATGTGTATGCATGCATGTATGTATATGAGTGCGTGTACGTATATGTGTGCATACACATGTATGTGTGTGTTCACAGATGATGTGATATGGAAAAAAACAAATATATGAAAAAGTAATACTATGTATAGAATTCAAAAACTAACTAGTGTTAATGCCGGGGCAGGATACGCTTTCATTCGTACTCCGCGAGTCGGCGACACACGGCTTGGGGAGGAGGGGACGCAGCCCCGTGCGAGGAACATGCGTGTCATGAGCCCCGGCCCAGCCGTTATCGCATCGTCTTTGCACACTTTTCGTTATAAATGATTCATATATACTAAAAACAGGGGTCCCTTTGAGTAAGAAAAATATTAAAGGGGGGGGGGGGTCCTCAAAGGTGAAAGGAATCACTGGTGCAGGGTGTAGTATTGTCTAGTCGGGGCGGCAGCTGATAAGAAAATAAAATCTCTTATCTCTCTCCTCTCCCTCTGCCACTCTCACTTTCTATCCTCATTTCATCTCTCTTTCGTTCCTTTTTGCCCCCCGCCCCCCCCCGTCTCTCTCCCTATTTCTCCTTCCTCTGTCTTCTCTTTAGCCCCCCCCCCCCCCCTTCTCTCTTTCTCTCTTTCGCTTTCCCTCTAATCCTTCTAATCCTCCCTCCCTCTACCATTGCATCCCTCCACACCCCCATCCCTTGGGTTCAGCTGAGATAAGGCATCGCTTCAAGTACTTACGAAAAGTCTTCTCCCGCTTACGTGTGCTGTTGTCCGCCCTTCGAACGCATCATTCATAAGCCCAGGAACGGAAACACGTCGGTGATGTTTGACATCAATCGATGCAAATCTGCAGATAAAATGCATGCGTTGAAAAGGCTCCCTGGTTTTATGTTGTGTACTAAGAGAGCTCATTTTTTTTTTTCTCTATTTCTCTTGCTCACTTTCTCTCCCTGTCTTCCTTTTTTTTCCTTGCAAGGCTCTATCTTTCTCTTTCTGATTCGCCCCCCTCCCCCCCTCCACCAGACATGCTCTCTCCCTGAATCACTCATTTTCTCTTTCTTCCTTTCCATTAACTCTCTGACTCTTTCTCTATATCTTTGTTTCAACCCCCTTTTTTTTCATTCTTTCTTTCCCTCTCCCTGATACACTAATCTTTATTTACATATTTTTATTGCTCCCTCTCCCGATCACAATATCGTTCTTTCCACTTATCTCTCTATCCCTCCCCTTGAATGTTTATCGCTCGCACCGACTCTCTCCTTGACTATTTTTCCTTCCCTCGCACCGAGACTCTCCTTCTCTCGCTCTCTCCCCTCTCTCCCTCGCTCGCCTGAAGGACGCTTCTGTTTACGGCAACAACACCAATGCAGGTGTATGCTCAGGCGTCGAAAAATAACGTCAGATAAGCGGCAATGGTTTGGCTTAGCTCGTTAGACCAATTTATTGCCGTGGCAACTGGCTGACGTTCATCTAAAAATTGTGTTAATGTCCATAAATACGCATCTGCATATGTACAAACACACTTTATGTCTTCGTTAACACGTTTTCTTAGACCTTTCTCCCTTTGGCTAGATTTGTCTAGAAGCCGTCGCCTCTGTGAGGCACACGAGACAGAATTCACACCTGCCTTTGCGCTTGCTTGTCAGTATGTGTGCGTGCCTGTATTTGTCCGCGTGTGTCTGGGTGTGTCTTTGTAGTATATGTATCTACATGAGTGTGTTTGTGTACGTTTGTAGATGTGCGTATTAGAATGTGTTTGTGTGCATGGGTTTTTGCCTGTTTCTTTTTCTTCGTTCGTGATGTTTGAATACCTGTTTGTATGCCTTTGGCTGTGTTTTTTAATGTGTTTATGGATGCATATTTGTATGCGTGTGTCTGAATGAGTATATGCATGTGTATGCGCGCTGCCGTGTGTGTGTGAAATAAACCTGTTTTCTACTCGGGCTCGCAACTGATAAAAGGATGAAGCCTCTCTCTCTATCTACCTAACGATTTCTATCTATCTTGCGAAGAAGGCGACCAGGAAATTTGAGGTGGACATCAAGTGTAAGCACGCTCTGAAACAGGCAAGGAGCACTATCAACAGGATACAGCTAGACTATGACGAGGCCAGGAAGGGCGAGGCGGTTGAGCTGAGCGACACTTTCAGACACTAAATGCATGTGGCGAAGAACACAGACTGTTTATGGGAAGGATGAGAGCAAATGGAAAGATAGTGTGTACAGGCCTGGATATAAATATTAGTGGGGTTAGGCCCTCAAACAAGAATGCAGGGTATGTAGATTACAAAAAATTACGTATTCTGATACACTATATATACTGTCCTATGTTTCAGACATAGAAATGCAGAGATAAACGGTTTACCTGAAGAGGTACAAATATTCTGAACCAATAGTTTAATTGTACCTGGCGACTGTACCTAGGTAAGTAGACTGTTATCCCTGTATTCACCATAATGGCGTGCGCAGATTTCCTCTAATTTGAGGATGACCATCATATGTTAGGCACCAATCTTCTGAGGCAGAAACACTTCCCTCAACAATCTATTGTAATCTTTTTTCCGGCATCATAATTTTATAGCATGTATATATTTTATATTGTGTGTTGTATATAATCATATGAGTCCATGTAAACAATTGACACTGAATGCTTAGATTTTTCTTCCTTGTTAACTTACCCATACCGGGACATATTAATATGAGTATAAGGATAACCTTATGTTACCTCATCCGTTATGATGTAAGCTTTCGTTTCAATAAACTTGTCAGTCAAAATTCTCTCCTTTCCCATCCCTCCTCTCGATCTCTCCTTCCCTTCCCCCCTCTCCCCCGCCCTCACTCTGCCTTTGCATCTCTCCGCACGCCCTCCCTTGGCGTCAGCCCAGATAATACAGTGCTATAGATACCTATGGAGATGTCGTCTCATCCTACTTATATGCCTGTGTTTGTTTGTCAGTGTGTTTGAATGTTCTTGTCTGTTTCTTTATCTGTATGTGTGCCTGCATGGATATGCCCGTATGTGCATGTGTGTGAGAATACCTGTTGTCTACCGGGGCGGCAGCAGATAAAAAGATAAAGACCATCTACTCTCTCTCTTTCTTCTTCTCCCTCTACCTCTTTCCCTCACTTTTTTCTTCCGCCATCTCTCTCTTTTCCCACTTTTTTTTTCTCTCTCATTCACACTTCCCCCTTCCCTTCTCACTCTTTGATTTTGCGTTTAGCCTGACGGATCCCCCCCACCACCACCCTCCCTTTCTTAAGCTCTCTCTTCTTCCCCTTCCCATCTCTCTTTCTTTTTCTATGTTTCTCCTCTTTCCCTTAATTTGTCTCCCTCCCTTTCCTTATTTTGTCTCTCTCTCTCTCTTTTTCTCTCTTTCTCTTTCGTTTTTCACTGACCCTCTCTCTTTTACACCCCATTTTCTCTGTCCCTTTCCTCCTCCCTTCCTCCCTCCCTCTGCCGTTGTATCCCTCCGCACGGGTCAGCCGAGATAAGGAGATAAGATACTTATGTCTTTGTGTTTTAATAGACCAGATGTATATACAGCTAAGTTCATTTTCTGTGCCACTTCCTATCTCACTCTCTCACACTCTCCCTTTTATTTTCTCTCTTTTCCTGTTTTCCTGTTTTTCTTTTCTTTTTTTCTTTTTTCTTTCCCTTACCCGACACACAATCTATCTTTCTCTGTTTCTCTTGTCCTGACTCTCTCTATCTCCTTCACCTTGAATCGCTCCCTCCCATTCTCTCTCTCGTTCTGTCTCTGTCTCCTTCCTCATCACCTCGTCTCTCAACCCTCTTCTCCCTTAATCACTCTCTCTTTCGCTTTCTCTCTTTTGCGTTCACCTAATTTAGGAATTACACCTCACCTCACACACACGGAATTCACTTCAAAGAAACGAAATTCACACATCACTTCAGAAAAAAAAAAAAAAGATCACACAGACGTTCGTATATGCCTGTCTCTATGTGCGTGTTTGTCTCCGTGATTGTGATTGTGAATTTATCTTTATTTTTATGGGTATGTTTGCATACTTATGTATGTATTCGTATTTTAAGTTATGTATATCAGTGAGCGTGTTTAAGTCGGGCCGGCTTCCCCATCCCATCTCCCTCTCTCCCCCACCATGTCTCGCTCATTCTCTCTCTGTCTCTTCCTTCTCTATCTCTCTCACATTCTCCATCTCTCTGTGGGTCTCACCCCCTCAACTTTCTCTCTATCTCCATGATTCGCTCTTCCTCTCCCTCCTACAACCTCCTCCCTCTGCCATTGCCTCTCGCTATCCCTATTATCACTATTCTTCCATCGCCGGTGATTCGCACATAAGAAACAAAGGGTCATTTGTGTCAGGCGAGTGAAAGCACCGCGACGTACTCGCTCCACTGTTCATGGCAATGCGGTCAAACCTGTAATCTGTACAATAGCAATCGTGACCGCTGGCACAATGAGATTTTTGATCACTTACAATTTTAAACTAGTGCCTATAACACATAGAAAGAATATAGTTATAATACTTGCTAAAATATAGAGCGATATACATGGGCACGTATCCACATCTATACATTAATGTGTTTAATACGGATAGCACGAACAGTCAAGGCCTTTAACAGAAGTCAGATCATTTCTTATAGACGTGTTTTTAACTCTCCAACTGACCACTGATGGCCCCTTTATATATGTCAACAAGGGACAAGGCGCATTATAAACATAGGTCAACACAGTGGAGCATGCCAATGGTGTCATTCTGATCGCAACCCAAGAGGAAACCATGAACCCAAGTGTGATCTGAGTGCCCTGGAGAGGATGACATACACGTGATGCTGATGCCAGAAGCTACGTCATGCCCATGCCCATGCTGATTCACTCAATTACTCTTTTCTCATTCTCTCCCCTTCATTTACTTGATTACTCTCTATCACTCAGTTACTCTCCCTCAATCACTTAATCTCTTACATACTCAATTACGTTTTCTCTATCCCTTAGTTACTCTTCCTCACTCAGTTAACATCTGTCTTCAATTAATAAATCTCTTTCTTACTCGATTTCTCTTTCTCTCCTTCTCGTTCTCACACACTTCCCCAATTACACTCAGTCCCTCTCAGATTCCCTCTGTCTCTCATTCTCTTCCTCTTATTTACCCTTAATTCCTTTCTCTTTCCTTTTCACTCCTATTTACTCTCTTACTCTCTCCGTTTCCCTTCTCTCTCTCGATTACTCTCTCCAAGCCACGTGCGGGTTTCCTTCACCTCTGACCCTTGGAAGTTAGAGTGACGTAACTTCAAAGATAAGTTGTTGGCTGCTCCTTCTTATCATCTTTTGCCGTAGGTCTGTTATTTTAAACGCTTTCGAACTGAGTATGTATGGCAAATTTCTCCATCAGTAATAGCTGTTCACATACGTAGTTTTAGCCGGGCGATTTTCTGTCTTCATTCTCACTTTTTAAAGTTTCTTGTATCTTGGTTTATACCTATATTTTATTACAATTATTATTTTTATTACATTTCATCAAGTTATATTTACGTATTTTATTGATTCAGTTTTTCTGTTGCTTTCATTCGCCTCCTGCTTTCTGGCCAGATTTGTAGTTCGTCTTGATTGTAACAACAGTTATGGTAATCTTTGACGCCGATGCGCCACACCTGAGACGTCGGAAAACAAGCGTCAGAGAAGCGGCGTCGCCTTGGGTTGGGTCGCGAGAGGACGTGTGTGCCGCCCCGCTGACCGGCGTTTAGCTTATGTCTAGTAATACACTTACACGCACCTACATACGCATACACTCCGACACACAAACCCCTACACACATAAATATATGCACACCCTCACACATACAGACGAAAACACAAACATACATTTATACACAGTTAAACAGAGAAACACGCATATATGAACACGCATACAGGTACATTCTCTCTCTCTCTCACACACACACATATATACACAATAGCGTACGCTTATAAACATATACACCTATGAGCACATACATGCAAACACACGCACATATGCACACAAAGGGTACACTGTACATCTTATCAGTGGTTCTGAGGAGAAGAAAAAGTTCAGATAAGGAGATGCCATATAACTCAGTTTTATCTATATAACATTACTGAAATATGTATGTTATTTTTGTATGTATATCTTGTTATATTCTACATAAAGCATATGATGTTACAATTTCAACTAGCTCAGTAGATATTCCAGTGTGTTAAACACATGATTTATAGCACTTCTTATACCTCTGTACAATATGACAGGCAGACTCCCTGCGGGGAACATGGAGCAACACCTCCTCCCAGGAACAGCCGCGCTTCATCACTCCCTCGCTGCTGCCCACTGTGGGCTGGGGATAACTGGGCTCCCACTCCCCCGCTGCTGCCCACTGTGGGCTGGGGATAACTGGGCTCCCACTCCCTCGCCGCTGCCCACTGTGGGCTGGGGATAGCTGGGCTCCCACTCCCTCGCCTCTGCCCACTGTGGGCAGGGGATAGTTGGGCTCCCACTCACTCGCTCCTGCCCCCTGTGGGCTGGGGATAACTGGGCTCCCACTCCCTCGCCGCCGCCCACTGTGGGCTGCGAGTACCTGGCTTCGTACTCCAAGTCCCGATCACAGAGGAGCTCTTGGGCGCCTCAGCCCACTGAGCCATTGAGCGAAAGGGAGCCAACCTTCGCAACACATGCACTGGACGACAGGAACAGGAGACACGCAGTCGCCCCGCGTCAAGGCGTCAAACGGATGTGTCAATAAATCAACAAACTCACACAGGCCTCCGACGCACATACTCATGCACACGTACACGCACGTGCATGTATGTTCCTCCAAGAGCGGAGGTTGTGTCGCCGAAGATTAACTCGCTATACCCTTCTTCCCTCTTCCCTTTCCTCTTCTACCTCTCTCTATCCCTGATTCACTCTTCGTCTCTCGAGCTCCCTTTCTTCTCTCTTCCCTTCCCTCTCTCCCTCTCTCTCTCTATCCCTGATTTTCTCTTCGTCTCTCGTGCTCCCCTTCTTCCCTCTTCCCCTCCCTCCCTCCCCCTCTCTCTCTATCCCTGATTCTCTCTTCGCCTTTCGTTCTCCCCTTCTTCCCTCTTCCCTTCCTTCCCTCCTCTCTCTCTTCCCATCCTTGATTCTCTCTCGTCTCTCTCTCTCTCAGACAGCAGAGGGAGGAAAGGACCACCGAACGGACTGCTTAGGGCAACACCGACGCGTCACACCTCAGGCGTCGGAAAACAAGCGTCAGATAAGCGGCGATGCCTTGGTTTGGCTCGCGAGAGGACTTGGGGGCCGTGGCAACTGACTGGCGTTGAGCTAAACATTTGGGTTTCTTTCTAATAATGAACTCTTGCATAAACAGACATTCAGTCCATGTCTTCCTTTACTTAATAATTCACACCTCACTTCAAGAAATCGCACATACGTCTCTAACATTGTGTGTGTGTTTGTGTCTGTGTGTGTTTCTCTGTTGTGTGTCTGTAGGTATTGTAGGGGTATGTTTGTTTACGTTTGTATGTTCGCCTATTTTATTGTGTTTGTATATCGTGTGTGTAGGTGTAAGCCTACCTATTGTCTATTCGGGACGGCGGCTGATCAGGAGATGAAACCTATCTCTCTCACTTTCTTTTACCTATTCCTTTTCTTCGTATCTCCCCTCTCACCCCACCTTCTGTCTCATTTTTACAATCCCTTTCTGTCTTTCTTTCTCCCCCTCTGCCTTTGCATTCCTCCGCACTCCCTCCCTTGTTGTCAGCCGAGATAAGGCAGCGCAACAGATACTTATGAAAAGTCTTCTCCTCCTGCTTACGCGTGCTGCTGTTCGCCCTTCGAACGCATCATTCACAAGCCCAGGAACGGAAACGCCCCGGCGATGTTTGGCATCAATCGACGCAAATGTACAGATGAAATGAGTGGGATGAAAGGTTGACTAGCTTTCTATTTTTATAGACTTGGTGTATATAAAGAGTAAGATTTATTTCCAGAGGTTTATAATATACTAAGTTTATATACAGCTGAGGTCACTTTCTATATATATATATATATATATATATATATATATATATATATATATATATATATATGTATATATATATATATATATATATATATGTGTATATATATATATATATATATATATATATATATATATATATATATATATATATATATATGCATATACATGTATATGCATATATATATATACATATGTATATATATATACATGCGTATATATATATATATACATATATGTATATATATATTCCTATATGT
>NW_025918587.1:27500-35000 GCF_019202785.1 Penaeus chinensis
AGAGAGGGGACGAGAGAGAGGGGGCGAGAGAGATAGGCGAGAGAGAGGGGCGAGAGAGAGAGGCGAGAGAGAGGGAGCGAGAGAGAGGGAGCGAGAGAGAGGGGGCGAGAGAGAGGGGACGAGAAAGAGGGAGCGAGAGAGAGAGGGCGAGAGAGAGGGACCAAGAGAGAGGGGGCGAGAGAGAGGGGGCGAGAGAGAGGGAGCGAGAGAGAGAGGGCGAGAGAGAAGAGGCGAGAAATAGGGAGCGAGAGAGAGAGGGCGAGAGAGGGGGGCGAGAGAGAGGGGGCGAGAGAGAGGGAGCGAGAGATGTGTTTATGGATGCATATTTTTATGCGTGTGTCTGAATGAGTATATGCATGTGTGTGTGCGCTGCCGTGTGTGTGTGAAATAAACCTGTTTTCTACTCGGGCTCGCAACTGATAAAAGGATCAAGCCTCTCTCTCTCTCTACCTAACGATTTCTATCTATCTTGCGAAGAAGGCGAACAGGAAATTTGAGGTGGACATCAAGTGTAAGCACGCTCTGAAACAGGCAAGGAGCACTATCAACAGGATACAGCTAGACTATGACGAGGCCAGGAAGGGCGAGGCGGTTGAGCTGAGCGACGCTTTCAGACACTAAATGCATGTGGCTTTGAACACAGACTGTTTATGGGAAGGATAAGAGCAAATGGAAAGACAGTGTGTACAGGCCTGGATATAAATATTAGTGGGGTTAGGCCCTCAAACAAGAATGCAGGGTATGTAGATTACCAAAAATTACGTATTCTGATACACTATATACACTGCCCTATGCTTCAGACATAAAAATGCAGAGATAAACGGTTTACCTGATCAGGGCGTGAGGGTGATCAGTAATGACCAGCTATTTGAGATTTTGAAGAGGTATAAATATTCTGAACCAATAGTTTAATTGTACCTGGCGACTGTACCTAGGTAAGTAGACTGTTATCCCTGTATTCACCATAATGGCGTGTGCAGATTTCCTCTAATTTGAGGATGACCATCATATGTTAGGCACCAATCTTCTGAGGCAGAAACACATCCTTTGACAATCTATTGTAATCTTTTCTCCGGGATCATAATTTCATAGCATGTATATATTTTATATTGTGTGTTGTATATAATCATATGAGTCCATGTAAACAATTGACACTGAATGCTTAGATTTTTCTTCCTTGTTAACTTACCCATACCGGGACATATTAATATGAGTATAAGGATAACCTTATGTTACCTCATCCGTTATGATGTAAGCTTTCGTTTCAATAAACTTGTCAGTCAAAATTCTCTCCTTTCCCATCCCTCCTCTCGCTCTCTCCTTCCCTTCCCCCCTCTCCCCCGCCCTCACTCTGCCTTTGCATCTCTCCGCACGCCCTCCCTTGGGGTCAGCCGAGATAAGACAGTGCTATAGATACCTATGGAGATGTCTTCTCATCCTACTTATATGCCTGTGTTTGTATGCGTTTGTCAGTGTGTTTGAATGTTCTTGTCTGTTTCTTTATCTGTATGTGTGCCTGCATGGATATGCCCGTATGTGCATGTGTGTGAGAGTACCTGTTGTCTACCGGGGCGGCAGCAGATAAAAAGATAAAGACCATCTACTCTCTCTCTTTCTTCTTCTCCCTCTACCTCTTTCCCTCACTTTTTTCTTCCGCCATCTCTCTCTTTTCCCACTTTTTTTTTCTCTCTCATTCACACTTCCCCCTTCCCTTCTCACTCTTTGATTTTGCGTTTAGCCTGACGGATCCCCCCCACCACCACCCTCCCTTTCTTAAGCTCTCTCTTCTTCCCCTTCCCATCTCTCTTTCTTTTTATATGTTTCTCCTCTTTCCCTTAATTTGTCTCCCTCCTCTTTCCTCATTTTGTCTCTCTCTCTCTCTTTTTCTCTCTTTCTCTTTCGTTTTTCACTGACCCTCTCTCTTTTACACCCCATTTTCTCTGTCCCTTTCCTCCTCCCTTCCTCCCTCCCTCTGCCGTTGTATCCCTCCGCACGGGTCAGCCGAGATAAGGAGATAAGATACTTATGACTTTGTGTTTTAATAGACCAGATGTATATACAGCTAAGTTCATTTTCTGAGCCACTTCCTATCTCACCCTCTCACACTCTCCCTTTTATTTTCTCTGCTTTCCTGTTTTCCTGTTTTTCTTTTATTTTTTTATTTTTTCTTTCCCTTACCCGACACACAATCTATCTTTCTCTGTTTCTCTTGTCCTGACTCTCTCTATCTCCTTCACCTTGAATCGCTCCCTCCCATTCTCTCTCTCGTTCTGTCTCTGTCTCCTTCCTCATCACCTCGTCTCTCAACCCTCTTCTCCCTTAATCACTCTCTCTTTCGCTTTCTCTCTTTTGCGTTCACCTAATTTAGGATTTACACCTCACCTCACACACACGGAATTCACTTCAAAGAAACGAAATTCACACATCACTTCAGAAAAAAAAAAAAAAGATCACACAGACGTTCGTATATGCCTGTCTCTATGTGCGTGTTTGTCTCCGTGATTGTGATTGTGAATGTATCTTTATTTTTATGGGTATGTTTGCATACGTATGTATGTATTCGTATTTTAAGTTATGTATGTCAGTGAGCGTGTTTAACTCTGGCCGGCTTCCCCATCCCATCTCCCTCTCTTCCCTCTCCCCCACCATGTCTGTCTTATTCTCTCTCTGTCTCTTCTTTATCTATCTCTCTCACATTCTCCAATTATCTCTCTGTGTCTCACCCCCTCATCTTTCTCTCTATTTCCATGATTCGCTCTTCCTTTCCCTCCTACAACCTCCTCCCTCTGCCATTGCCTCTCGCTATCCCTATTATCACTATTCTTCCATCGCCGGTGATTCGCACATAAGAAACAAAGGGACATTTGTGTCAGGCGAGTGAAAGCACCGCGACGTACTCGCTCCACTGTTCATGGTGATGCGGTCAAACCTGTAATCTGTACAATAGCAATCGTGACCGCTGGCACAATGAGATTTTTGATCACTTACAATTTTAAACTAGTGCCTATAACACGTAGAAAGAATATAGTTATAATACTTGCTAAAATATAGAGCGATATACATGGGCACGTATCCACATCTATACATTAATGTGTTTAATACGGATAGCACGAACAGTCAAGGCCTTTAACAGAAGTCAGATCAGTTCTTATAGACGTGTTGTTAACTCTCCAACTGACCACTGATGGCCCCTTTATATATGTCAACACAAGGGACAAGGCGCATTCAAAACATAGGTCAACACAATGGAGCATGTCCATGGTGTCATTCTGATCGCAACCCAAGAGAAAACCATGAACCCGAGTGTGATCTGAGTGCCCTGGAGAGGATGACATACACGTGATGCTGATGCCAGCAGCTACCCCATGCCCATGCCCATGCTGATTCACTCAATTACTCTTTTCTCATTCTCTCCCCTTCATTTACTTGATTACTCTCTATCACTCAGTTACTCTCCCTCAATCACTTAATCTCTTACATACTCAATTACGCTTTCTCTATCCCTTAGTTACTCTTCCTCACTTAGTTAACCTCTGTCCTCAATTAATAGATCTCTTTCTTCCTCGATTTCTTTCTCTCTCCTTCTCTTTCTCACACACTTCCCCAATTACACTCAGTCCCTCTCAGATTCCCTCTGTCTCTCATTGTCTTCCACTTATTTACTCTAACTCCCTTAATACCTTTCTCCCTCATTTTCACTCCCATTTACTCTCTTACTCTCTCAGATTCTCTTTCTCGATTACTCTCTCCAAGCGACGTGTGTATTTCCTTCACCTCTGACCCGTGGAAGTTAGAGTGACGTAACTTCAAAGATAAGTTGTTGGCTGCTCTTTCTTATCATCTTTTGCCGTAGGACTGTTATTTTAAAAGCTTTCGAACTGAGTATGTTTGGCAAATTTCTCCATCAGTAATAGCTGTTCACATAAGTAGTTTTTTCCTGCTGATTTTCTGTCTTCTTTCTCCCTTTTTTTAGTTTCTTGTCTCTTGGTTTATACCTATATATATATATATATATATATATATATATATATATATATATATATATATATATATATATATATATATATTTTTTTTTTTTTTTTTTTTTTTTTTTTTTCTTTTCTTTACTTTTCTTTTCTTTTTTTATCATTATATTTTTTTTTATCTAGCTTCATATAGGTTTTCTTCATTCAACTTTGCTGTTGCTTTCATTCGCCTCCTGCTTTCTGGCAAGGTTTGTAGTTCGTCTTGGGTTGGGTCGCGAGAGGACGTGGGTGCCGCGCCGCTGACCGGCTTTGAACTTATGTCCAGTAATACACTTACACGCACCTACATACACTACGACACACAAACCTCTACACACATAAATATACGCACACCCTCACATATACAGACGAAAACACCAATATATATATATATATATATATATATATATATATATATATATATATGTATATATTTATATATATATATATATATATATATATATATATATATATATATATATATATATACACACACACAGTAGCGTACGCTTATAGACATATACACCTATGAGCACATACATGCAAACACACGCACATATGCACACACAGGATGCAGTGCACATCTTATCAGTGGTTCTGAGGAGAAGCAAATGTTCAGATAAGGAGATGTCATGTAACCCAGTTTTATCTATATCGCATTATAGGCCAGTCAATAGGGGATTGAATAAGGAAAAAATTCATGGAAAGCTGGAACAAGCTTCATTATCTTTGTAATAGGGTACTTAATAACATATTAATTTTGCACCCCTCTACCGCCACGGAATTGGCCGCCATCTTGGAAAATTGGCGGCGAAAAACAGTTTTTTGCAAATATCTCGCTTGGGACTCACTTTACTCACAATGTTTGCGGCTTGTTTTGCCTATACCCCTAATCTCCAAAATTTGTCTCAAGGGTGTATTTCCTCTTTTTGTTTCTGGCATAGGACAGACCGTGAATGCTCACTGGCAGAGTTACAACCCTTGCACCCAACCATCCACCCAAATTATGAAGTTATCCATTTAAACAATGCTTTACCAGTTCTTGCTGCACAATTAGAAGTATTGATTTCCAAGATAGCATTGGTTTTCTCGTCATGGGTAGTATAGCGAACCACATTTTTCTTCATAGGAAAGTAATGACAAGTAGTTTGGTTCTTTTGTAGAATGACTGTAAGATAAGATAACAGCCTGGCATGTATCTATCTATCTATCTCTTGTCTGACACCTCCCCAGGGAGGTTTGTTCAATGTTTTTTTTAACTGTATTTGCTTTTTATTAGGAGTGGGTCGCTGGCCCTCCTATAATATATTCTGATTATTCTATTCCATGAGTTTCTTCACTCTCTGACATCAAGAAGTTTTCTAATGTGGCATCAAGGGGATCGTCACAGTCCTCTTCATCATCAATTACATCAGAGTTTGAACATGACAGCCCCTTGCAAGAAACACATATCACAGAGCATTTTAATCCTGCCTTTCTACAGCTGCAGGTGGCAGTCATTCAACCTTTAGCACATTTGCATGACACAATGTTGAGTAGGTCTGGTGGAGCTGGGTCTTTATCTGTAGTGACTGGAACCAATCCTTTTGTAGTTGCATTCCAACCCCAATTTGTTGGAGACAAGTCCTTTCCCAACCACTTCTGCACTTGGTGATATGTACGTAAGGAATGAAATCGAGCAGCTGCATCTGTAGGAGGCAGAGAAGCCAAAGTGAATTTACTCTTAATGAGTGACTGAGCATAGCACACATATCTCAAATCAGAAAGGGATTCACATTCATTATGCCCATATAAGTGAAGAATGCTGTGCTCTTCTTATCCCATTTACTTTTATCACCTTTCTTGTTCTTCAGTACAACAGTTTTAACAAGACAGCTGAGGGTATCTGTCAGTTAAGACATTTTCTGGACATAGATACAGATCAGTTTCATATATCTGGGACCTTATATCTTCAGCAATTATTTTGGCGGCTGCTTTTACTACTCGAAGTCGTTTTTTTTTTCTCGTCCTTACTTCTTTGTTTCTCATACCAAGCATCAGTCAGAATTTTGTTCCCTGTGTCGCGGAAACACACCACAGGCTTTCTGTTTTTGTTCACTGAAACAACAATGTCTTCTCCATATCTGTCTTTCAGTTCAGACTTTATTGTTTTTTCAGTTGGTAGCTCACCCTCATATGCCTCAAAAATCTTACTGAAAGTAAATTGACATTCTTCTCTGTTTTCTTCCAGGTAGTTAAAAGCATGTGTCATTGCCTCTATAACTGTATCACTTTTGGGACGACCACTTTTCATCCCAGGATATGCTTGGTAGATTTTTTTCATGCAGGTTGAATGGTACCTTGCCTCAGCAGCAACTAAATCAACTACATTAGATATGCGAATGCATACTGTTTGGCCCCATTCATCATTTCTCATTTCACCTGCTTTGAAAATAGTGTCCCTAACATGAAGAGTCTCTACACGATGAACAGATTCACGCTCACTTGAAAGTTTTTTGTTTTGTTTTTTCAGAAAATCATATGAAGCTTCTTTTCCACAAAAAACACAATCTTTAAGAAAGTCAAAATCTGGGACTACACTTCTTCGAGACGTTGTAGGGTTCCTGTCTTGACCGGAAAGCTTCAGCACTCCTTGCTTTTGTGTACACCTTCCTACATTTTTCATGCACTTTCACACTTTTCAGGCCTTTTAATTGAGATTGTTTTCCATCTTTCCATTGAAAGCTGTAGTCTATTAATGTCTGCACACCTTTTTCTTTAACTTCTCGAGTCTCACCCTCGGAAAGTTCTCCTTCACAAATGAAGCATTTCTTTAATGAAGACATTTTTCCTTAATAGAGCAAGCACTGATAGGCTATGGGTCTGTTTCCATAGTCCTGAAACGAAAGAAAAACTACAGTTAGCTTAGAAACTTGAAGCATTATGGAAAATTGCATGCAAGAAAAATAACCACATGCTATTCAGGCGCAAAGGGTAGGAAAAAAATTAAATTCAAATATTATCGTACTCCTAGCACCAAAACGGTGCAATAAATAGAAAAAAAAAAAATGACTGAAAGAGATTTTATACGAAATTTTATGAAGATTATTTTTTGTATCAGTAAACTTTCAGCTAAATTCAGTCCTAAGCGAGATATTTGCAAAAAACTGTTTTTCGCCGCCATTTTTCCAAGATGGCGGCCAATTCCGTGGCGGTAGAGGGGTGCAAAATTAATATGTTATTAAGTACCCTATTACAAAGATAATGAAGCTTGTTCCAGCTTTCCATGAATTTTTTCCTTATTCGGCCTTTTTTCCTCCCCTATTGACTGGCCTATTACTGAAATATGTAGGCTATTTTTATATGTATATCTTGTTATATTCTACATAAAGCATATGATGTTTCAATTTCAACTAGCGCAGTAGATATTCCAGTGTGTTAAACACATGATTTACAGCACTTCTTATACCACTGTACAATATGACAGGCAGACTCCCTGCGGGGAGCATGGAGCAAC
>NW_025918587.1:37500-52500 GCF_019202785.1 Penaeus chinensis
GTTATTATTGTATTGCTATTCTCATTCTTATTATTGTATCTCCCTCTTATTGTCACTCTCCTTCTCTCTCTCTTTTTTTTCTCTTTCTCTTATCATATTATCACTACTGTTATAATTGATATTACTATTCATATTGCGATAATTACTTCTTCCTATTACAACTAAAATCTTTTCCTCTCTCGTTCTCTCTTTTTTTCTCTCATTCTCTTATTATTATTTTATATCATCATCATTTTCTTTTTTATATCATTATTATCGTTACCTTTCCCTTCCTGTGGGCTCGGCACATTATGTTCTTATTCTTATACTTATTATCTTTATCAATATTGTATTTTTTATTACTATTATCATCACCTCGCCACAGGTTGAGCACTTCTTATTCTTCTTATCGTGAGACGAGGGGGGGGGCGGGGGGGGGGGGGCAGCGGCGGATAGACAAGGGACGGATGCGGGAAGGGGGGGGGGGGAAATGTCAGAAGAGACGAGAGAGAGGGGGCGAGAGAGAGAGAGCGAGAGAGAGGGGGCGAGAGAGAAGGGACGAGAGAGAGGGAGCGAGAGAGAGGGAGAGCCGGAGAATCGGACGAGAGAGAGGTGGGGGGAGAGGAAGCAGCTCCCCCCCCCCCCCCCCCCCCCACGGAAGGCTTCCTCCGACCCCCAAAGTTCCTCCTCGACCAGAGGTCTGCCGAGCGTTCCCTCCGCTGGCGGTGCCCACAGGACGCTCCGCCGGGAGGGGGAGGGGGGAGGGTGCCCAAGGAGGTCCTCGCCGAGCCCAGCGGTCCCTCACAGGCAGCACGTAGTCATTTGCAGGAGAGATGGATTAGGGTCATTAGCCCCTGTAGAAAGGATTAATGAGGGTAATTAGCCTCTGCAGTAGAGATTAATGGGGGTAATTAGTGCCCCAGGGGGATCATAATCATCTGCTGAATGGAGGATTAATTAGACATGTAACGGTTGTGATACATTGACTAGGAAATTAATTATTAGTGGAAGCAGTCATGCAATTTCATCTGAAAACAATCAATCAACGAGTTAGGGAAATTTCACGTGTGGACTGAAATCACAAGATTCAATTAAAGAAAAATCAATGGTATCATCGATTTTATAATCTAATTAATTGAAGTGATTAGTCCTCATGTAAAATAATAAAACCAAAGATCAAATTATACAGAAAAAACAAACAAGAAGAAAACGTCACTGCCTCTAATACAAGATGGATTTCATAGGAGAGTCAACGGGAAAGATACGACAATATGGCAATATGACAACCACTCTCAATTCTCTCTCAATTATTCTCTCAGTCCAAATTACTTTATATCACTCTCCCTATTACTTTCTTTCTCTTCTCCCTCTATTACTCTTTGCGAGTCACATGCGTGTTTCCTCCACCTCTGACCCTTGGAACTTAGTGTGACGTAACTTCAGAGATAAGCAGCTGACTGTTCTTGCATATCATCTGTTCTTAAATCGCTTCCCGAACTACCGTATATATTGCAGGTACCTCCGCCCATAAGTAGCTGTCCACACACGTAGCTTCAGCCGGCCACTTCAGTGTCTTCATTGAAGTTTCTTCGCCTTTTCGTTTATTCTGTTTTTGTTTTTGTTTTATAAAACAAAATTGGTCATCCTATTTCCTCTCGTCATATTACCCATTTTATTGATTCAACGTTCCTTTTGCCTCCATTCGCCTCCTGCTCTGTGGCTAGGTTTTTAGTTCGTCTGGGCAGAGCTCTTGCTCTACCCAAGGCTCTCTCGCAACCTGCCAGCGTTGCAACCAGGCGCTGCCTTACGGGGCCTTTCACGGGGCCATGCTTGTGGGCAGATGCCACAGGCTCTGTGCCAATCCTTCGCAATTCTAGAACATGGGTTGCGGTTAGATCAGTTGTGGATGTCAGCCTCTAGTAGCATTAAGTCACTCGAACTCTACGGGCCCCTCTGCCAAGTTTCACGTGTCTCCTTAACTCAACCTTTTCCTTCACTTGTGGTCCGATTTAGGTCAAGGTATTCGGCCAAAAAGGGAATCTAATGATTGGGATGATCAATAAAGAGGAAGAAACCAAACACTTGTCAACATGTCATAGAACACGAACAAATTAACTCCATTCGGGCGACTGGCTCTTTGCTGTACAATACCCTCAGTATGATTATGCAAAGATCTTGACCTCTTCCAGTTCTCTGGCTCACTCTTTCTTACTTCCAGGTCCTGTTTATGTTTTTGAACCATGGCCAAGAATTCATGTGTGTGCATGTGTACGTGTATGTGTATACACTGTATACACATAGATGTGAGTGTGTGTATGTGTTATGAGTATGTTTAACTGTTGTGTGTACAAGAGTACGTATGTGTGTACATTGTATATCTATGAATGAGTGTGTATGTATGTGTAAGTGTACATGTGCATGTGTTTTTATGTGTGCACTTGTGAGTGCATGTGTGTTTGCTGGTATGCGTCCTTGTACACGTGAAATCATTTGCATACATGTATACGTGTATCTGTATACACGTAGATGTGTGTGATGCATTTATGAACACGTGTGTGTGTATGTGTGTTATGAGTACATGTGATTATTGTATGCATGTGTACGTATAGTATATATACATGAGTGTGTGTTTGTATATGTGCGTGTACGTGCGTGTGTGCTTGTATGCGTGTGTGGGTGCTTGTGTTCGGGTATGTGTGATTGTACTTGTATGTGCGTGTACTTGTACGTGTGTGCATGTATGTCTGCCTGTACCTGTATATAAGCGCGTATGTGTATGTGTGCATGTATACGAGTGACTGTCCGCATATGTGTGCATATACATGTATGTGTGTGTGTCCACATATGCTATAGCTTTGCTGGATTAGATGATAATGTGGACAGAATTAAGAAACAAAAAAACTGTGATAATGTACATAGAAATAAAAAATAACTAGTGTCATTGCCGGGGCAGGAAACACTTTCATTCGTACTCCGCGAGTCGGCGACACAGGGGTTGGGGAGGAGGGGACGCAGCCCCGTGCGAGGAGCATACGTGTCACGAGCCCCGGCCCAGCCGTTCTCTCATCTCCTTGGCACACTTTTCTTTAAAAGGGATACATATATATTAAAAACAAGGATTACTTGGAATAGATAAAGACATTAAAGGGGGTCCTCCAATGTGCAAAGGAATCACTGGTGCAGGGTGTACTATTGTCTTCTCGGAGAAGCGGCTGATAAGAAGATAAAGTCTTTTATCTCTCATCCCTCCCCCCCTCTCTCTCCATATTTTCCATTCCTCTCTCTTCTCTCTCGCCCCTCCCCCGCCCTTATATCACCCTTTCTCTCCCTCTTTCTTTCTGTCTGCCGTTTTCCCTCTAATCTTTCTCTCCCTCTCTCTCTCTCTCCTTCACTCCCTCCCTCCCTCTGCACCCCCTCCTTTGGGGTCAGCCTAGATAAGGCAGCGCTACAAATACTGCTGAAAAGTCTTCTCATCCTGCTTACGTGTGCTGTTGTTCGCCCTTCGAACGCATCATACACAAGCCTAGGAACGGAAACGTTTTGGTGATGTTTAACATCAATCATCTACAGAATAAATGTTTACGATGAAAAGGCTCCCTGGTTTTGTGTTAAGTGTACAGAAAGAGCTAAGATTTTTCTCTATTTCTCTCTCTCAATTTCCCTCCCTGTTTTGCTTTCTTTTTTTTTTCTTTTTTTTTCTCGCAAGACTTTCTCTCTATCTTTCTCTTTCTGATTTTTTTTTCCTTTGTATTGCTCCCTCTCCCTCTTACAGTATCATTATTTCAACATATCTCTCTAACCTCCTCTTAATCTTTATCCCTCGCACGGACTCTCTCGTTAAATACTTTTTTTTTTTTTCCTTTTCGCCGAAACTCTCCCTCACTCTCTCTCTCTCTCTCTCTCTGATTCTCTATCGTCTTTTGCCCTCTCTTCCCTCCATCTTTCTTTCCCTCTCCTTTTCTCCATTTCCCTGGTTGTCTCTTCGTCTCTCATTCTCTCATCTCTCTCCCTCCCTTGCTCTACCATCCAACACTCTCCTCCCCCCGACCCCCCGACCCGCCGAGCGCGTCTCGTCTCAAGCGCCGACCGTCACTTCAGCAGCCACGTGGCGGCTTTGTTTACATTAGCACACGGAGTCGTGCCAGTATGGGGAGCTGCGGCGTGCGGGTCGGACATGAGGCCGAGTTGCTCAGGACAACGCTCACGCACAGACAACAAACGGAGGGAAGGACCGCCTAAAGGACGCTACTATTTGAGGCAACACCGATGCGGCAGATAAGCGGCGATATCTTGGGTTGGTACCATTAGTTTAATAGTAACTGATGAATATACACAGGTACTAATCTGTTACTCCTGCTGACACTATAATGGTTTGTGCAGTTTTCCTCGAACTTGATATTTAATAATTCTATGTATCTGAAGTACCGTACATATTCTTATCTTTTTAACATACCTAAAGTTTGAGTATGAAATGTGAGCCCACGCCCAGACATATTAAGATGAGCATAAGGATAACCTAAGTTACCTCATCCTTTATAATGTAAACTTTTGTTTCAATAAACTTCCCTTCCTCCCTCCCTACCTCCCTCCCTCGGTCTTTGGATCCCTCCGAACGCCCTCCCTAGGGGTCAGCCGAGATTAGACAGTGCTATAGAAACTTATGGAGAAGCCACATCCTGCTTATATGCCTGACTGTTTGCGTTTGTATGTGTGTGTTTGAATGTACTTGTCTATGTATGTATACGTTTCCATGAGTGTGTGTTTCCATGGGTATATATGTGTGAGTGTGATTAAGATGTACCTGTTGTTTACCAGGGCGGCAGCTGATAAAAAGATAAAGCCTATCGCTTTCTCTTTCTTCTACCTCTTGTCCAACATTATCTATCTGTCTCTCTCTCTCTTTCCCCCTCCCCCTTCCTCTCTTTCATTAAGTCGCTTCCCCTCTCTCTCTCGTTCTCTCGTTCTCTTTTGTTTCTCTCTGACTCTCAGTCTCTATTACCCCTTATTACCCCTTCTCATCATGCTTACGTGTGCCGTTGTGTTCGCCCTTCGAACGCATCATTCAGAAGCCCAGGAGAGGAAGTTTGACACAAATCGGAATTCACACCTCGCTTCTCACAGACGGAATTTACTTCATAGAGATGGAATTCACACCTCACTTCAGAAGGAATTCACTTCAGAGAGACGGAATTTACACCTCACTTCGCACAGACGGAATTCTCCTCAGAAAGACGGAATTCACACTTCACTTCAGACAGACGGAATTCACTTCACATAGACGAAATTCAATTCAGAGAGACGGAATTCACTTCGTTTAGACGGAATTCACACTTCACTTCACACAGACGGAATTCACTTCAGAGAGACGGAATTTACTTCGTTTAAACGGAATTCACACCTCACTTCACACAGACGGAATTCACTTCACATAGACGAAATTCACTTCAGAGAGATGGAATTCACTTCGTTTAGACGGAATTCACACCCCACTTCACACAGACGGAATTCACTTCAGAGAGACGGAATTCACGCCTCATTTCACACAGACGGAATTCACTTCAGAGAGACGGAATTCACGCCTCATTTCACATAGACGGAATTCACTTCACATAGACGAAATTCACTTCCGAGAGATGGAATTCACTTCGTTTAGACGGAATTCACACCCCACTTCACACAGATAGAATTCCGTTCAGAGAGACGGAATTCACACTTCACTTCACATAGACGGAATTCACTTCAAAGAGACGGAATTCACTTCAGAGAGACGGAATTTACATTTCACTTCACAGAGACGGAATGCACTTCGTTTAGACAGAATACACACCTCACTTCACATAAAGGGAATTCACTTCAGAGAGACGGAATTCACACCTCATTCAGAAAGAAATCACACATACGTTTGTGTCTGCCTGTCACTATATGAAAGTGTTTATCTGTGTGTTTCTCTGACTGTGTTTGTCTTTATTTTTATGGGTAGGTTTGTATAAGTATGTATGTGTGCATATCTTATGATTTGTATGCGTGTGTCTGTGTGTGTGTAAAGTGTACCTATTGGCAACTCGGGGCGACTGATAAAAAAAATTCCGCTCCCCCCTCTCTCGCTATCCCTATTAACACTATTATTTCGTCGCCAGTGATTCGCAGAAAAGAAGTTAAATGAAGCACACGAGCCAAACTCTACGTTTGTGAAGAGAAATCTACATAGGGTGTCTTTTCATGCAAAGATTATTCGCATATTTTTGCTGCCTTCCCCCTAAATTCATTCCTTGTTGATATTTTTAGCTTTAGTCTTAAGCGCTCATATCGCTCTCACAAAAAAATAATTATAACTTTCCCAAAAGATGAAGACTTTTTCCTCATTACTAAAAGAAATGTAAATTTATTGGTTCCTAATACTCTGTCGTTTACACCTGAAGTCTATAGCTATTATAATGATAATAATCTATATGACTGTCGATCCAATTTCTAATCTGATTATTATGATGATTTTCTCTCCACTTTTTCTCTTCCTATTTCATTCATCTCTCTGTCTTTCTCATTCCCTCTCACTCTCATTTATCCAATTTCTCTCTATCACTCAATTACTCTCTCTTTATCTCACTCGTTTACTCTCTCCCTCTCTTTCTCACTTGCCCAGTTAGTCCCTCTCTTACTCACGCATTTACTCAATCACTCATTCACTTACTCAACTACTCACTCTCTATCGCTTACCAAAATACTCCCCCCTTTCTCAATGTGTTTCTCTCTTTCACTCAATTACTCTCTCTCTCACGTTATTGATTAATCTTTGTCTCACATATACCCGTTATAGTGACGTAACTGGAAAGATAAGTAGGTGGCTGCTTATTCTTATCAGTGTTATCACCTTACGCTGCGTGACTGTTCTTTAAACGCTTTCAGAATCAAAGGCAGATTTCGCAAGTTTTTCCGCCAGTAATTAGGACGAATAGAGGGCTGCCTCCACGGAAGGACTCTCCAAGTCGCCCTTGAAGGTCAGTCCTCCAGGGAACGTCCGGCGAGAGGTAGCGGACCTCACGGAAGTGTTCTTGGACCCTTATCGTGGAATGTCAACTTCATCCCACAGAGAATAGAAGGGAGGTAGGGAATATAAGAGAAAATGAGAGAGGGAGAAAGAGAGAGAGCATAAGAATAAATGAAAAAGAGAGAGAATACAAGAGAAATTGTGTGTGTGGGAGAGAATAGAAGAGAGAATGAGAGAGAGACAATAGAAGAGAGAGAGGAAAAGAGTTGGCAGAATCCACAGATACCGTAGCGCTGTTGGGCAAGATGACTTCGCAAAAAAAAAATCCTGTCGCACGTCGCAATTCAACCGCGACTGAGAGATGGAATCCTGAACTATCGTTATGATCCTGATTATTGTCACGATGTGTGATTATTCTGTGTCTTTTCCATTCGGTATGTTCGCTTATTTCCCCTTTCCGAGCCCCTCTTGTAGTGACTGACCTCGTCGATCTTTAGTCATCACTGCAGGAGGTAATTCGATTTAAGGAAATCTCATCTCACCTCCAACTCTCCCACAGGCGACAGTTTCGCTATAAATTTTCAATAGGGGTTGCGGAGGCGGCTTTGCAGCATCGAAGCCTTCCCCATGCATCATCAGCTATAGTACAACACGTCCTCCGGCCGCCAACATCACCTCCAGGCCCCAACAAAACCACCTTTATCTCGCGAGTGAGGAGGATGCCCGCGCACACCGACACCAACACGATTACCAATGCCAATATTTTGCTACTGGCCTGCTAAGCCAGTAGCAGAATCTGAAAAAATCACACATCGTGACAATAATCAGGAACGAAACGGGTTTCCCCTGTCCAGTTAAGCGGTCGTGGGAGTATTTTTTTAATATAAGAGGTAAGACACAATTTGTGGGATATTTGTTCGGCCTAAAGTGACTTAGTGATCGGTGCTTTCTTTTCTTCGGGTATAATTTTATTTGTTTTACCCAAGTTCCATTTTTACTGTTTCATCGTTCGTTTATCTTACTTGTATGGTTTCTATTTTACTATTATCATTAGTTTTAGTTTCATTGTATCATTTGTTTCATTAAGTGCATTGTTTCATAGTTCGTATTTTATTGTTTTAAGTTACTTTTGTACTATTCATTTTACTGTCTCTTATTCGTGTTTGTATTCCAGTTTGTTTTATCGTTTGTTTTATTCGTGTTTGTGTTTAATCGTTTTATGTGTTTTACTGTTTGTCTTTCAACTTTTATCTGTAATAAACCTGTTTTACGCATGCATAGTTTTATAAACGCCCGAAATTAAGAAAAGATAACGGTACGATTGCTACCCACAGCTACCTACAGTGAATGGTGAGTGTTCTTTATTTTAATCAAGGTGGCGTTTTGCTTAATTGAGTCTACGCACACGCCTCTCCTTGGCTTACATCACGCCTACCAACCTTCATATTCTCGCACCAAACATATACACAACACACACATACTACACTTACACTTTTTCGCTCCTTTCCTCACAACTTGTCTTCTACACTATCATCCTTCTCCCATACGTTTCCATACGATAATTAAATGGGTGGTGGCAGTGACTCCTCTTTACATATCTTGCGAGAATAATTCTTTTTAGCTTTTGCTACACTCTCCTTCCTCCCCCTCCCCCCTCCTCCCTCAGAATACGCAGAGTTGCCGGCGCTCCCCGAAGCTACGCCAAGGGGTACTTACGGGGCGGGCGTTGCAGGTCAAGGCAGCCGTCGTAGCGGTTGGGGCGTAGGTTGCGGTTGTTGTTGGAGCGTTGGCGGTGTCCTTGCAGCAGTTGGCGCTGCTCGCTGTGGCCGCGCCGAACACTGCCTCCTCTTATCGGCGACCTTCGCTCCAATAATAATGGAAACAGGAATGCCAGCCTCGCTCAGGCCCGCCCGCACGCGCGCTTACGTCCTTACGACACACAAACCCATAAGAAAGATATTGACATGTGTGTCAGGAACCATCATTTATGCAACATTGCAGCGTCCAACCAAGAAAAGATATGCACGCATTAGCCCGCCCCCGTAATGAGCAATGCCCTCTTTTTACCTAGCCTGGCCTGTTTTGCCCGACATCATTAACGAAACATGAAGGTCTCTGGATTTACTTATTATTATTATTTTTTTTTTTTTCAGTTTTGGATTCTTCCTGTTCAAGTGTTTTCTTTCTTGTTATCGTAAGCGAGCCACTAACTTCCTATATGATACAGGAGACAGGCTGAGCACCTGAGTGGACCCTTAAGGAAGGAGTCACACTGATTTCGTACTTCGCCTTATTACACTGCAGACAAAGCAGTGACTCATTCATTCAGCTTTTTTTTTTTTTTTCTCATTCACTCAAATTCTTTTTTTTCTCTCTCTCACTTCGTTACTCTCTCTTTATCTCATTTATATTCGTTTTGCCTCGCAGAATTAGTCGCACGTTCTGTGACTTACTCCCTCTCCCTCTCTCCCTGTCTCCCTATCTCTCGGTCATTCAATTTATTTATATCTCAGGCCATATTATGAGAATGGAAAGCTCACACATATTTCATACCTCATTCCATTTAGGGGAAATTTTCCTATCAATTCACAAAATTAAGAATCTCACCACTCTTTTGACGGAATTCACATCTACGTTTGTATGTGCGAGTTTGCTCTGTGTTTCCATATATTTGTATGAGTGTTTGTTTAAATGTGCTTGTCTCTTTCTTTGATCTTATTCTTATCTTTACCTGATTTCCTATCTCCCTTTCCCCCTACTATCTTTCTCTATCTCTCTTTCTCACTGCCTTTCCTTCTTTTTCTATCTCTTTCGCTTTATTCTTTTTCTTGTTTAACTATCTCTCTCACTCTTCTCTCGCTTCCCTTCAACACCTGACTTTCTCTTCCTGATTCTCTCGCTCTCTCTTTCCCTCTTTCTCTAACTTTTCTCCCTTACCCCCCACTCTCTCTGTCTCTCGCTATCTCCTCTTTCCTAACCCCTATCTCTCTCTCTTTCCCCCTCCCCAACTCTCTTTCACTCTCTATCTCTCTTTCTACAACCATTTCTGTGTGTCTTTCCGTCTTTTTTTCTCTCAACTCCCCTCTCTCGCTTTATTCATCCCTCTCCCTCTTTCCCTTCTTAGGCCGCATCTCTCCCCTCCTCCAACATATATCTCACTCTGTCTCTCTCCTTCCCTCCCTCCCTACCTCTGCCTGCTTTTCCACCCCTCCCTGTCGTCAGCCTTGAGGCAGAGCTACAGATATTTATGGAGAAGTCTTTTCATCCTCCTTACGCGTGCTGTTGTGTTTCTTTATGTTTTTCTTTCCTTGAATTTCTCTCTCTCATTCTCTCTACTTCCTTCCTCCTGACTCACTCTATCTATTTCTCTCCCACTCTAACTCTCGCTATCTCTCTCTCTTCCTGCCTCACCTCCTCTCCTCCTCACACACTCTGTCTCTCACTTCTTTACTCTCTCTCTGTAAATTGCTTTACCCTCTCTTTCATTCCAAATTACTTCTCACTCTCCAAATTACTCTCTTCCTTTCTCTTTCCATCTCTCTTTTTCTTTCTCTCTCCCTTTTAATCTTTCCGAAACACCTGCGTGTTTCCTCCACCTCTGACCCTGGGAACTTAGTGTGACGCAACTTCAAAGATAAGCGTCTGACTGCTATTTCTTATCATCTGTTCTTTAATCGCTTCCCGAACCACCGTATATATTGCAAGCTGTTCCACCCATAAGTAGCTGTCCACAGACGTAGCTTCAGCTTCTTTGTCACTCTTTTTAGTTCATTTATTATTATTATTTTTTTTTATATGTTCATTTATGTTTTTATTTCTAAAATTGTTCATTCTATTTCCTCTTGATTCAATGTTGCTTTCGCTTTCATTCGCCTCCTGCTTAGTGGCCAGGCTTTTAGTTCGTCTGGGCAGAGCGCAAGGCTGCCTCGGAACCTGCCAGCGCTGCCACCAGGAGTTGCAAGCTCGCTGCTTTACGGGGCCTTTCCCGGGGCCAAGCTCGTGGGCAGGTGCCACTGACACTGTGCCAACCCTTTGCAACTCTAGTACATTGGTCGCGGTAAGCTCAGTTGTGGATGCCAACCTCTAGTAGCATTAAGCCACTCGAACTCTACGGGCCCCACTGCCAAGTTTCAACCTTTTCCTTCACTTGTGGTCCGATTTAGGTCAAGGCAATCGGCCGAGTAAAGACTCTAACAAATGGGATGATCAATAAAGAGGAAGAAACCAAACACTTATCAAGATGTCATAGAACACGAACCAATTCGACTCTTTTTGGGCGACTGGCTCTTTGCACTTGCACAATCCCCTCAGTATAAATATGCAAAGCTCTTGAACTCTTCCAGTTCTCTGGCTCACTCTTTCCTACTTCAAGGTCCTATTTATGTCTTCGAACCATGACCAGGAATTCATGTGCGTGCTCGTGTATGTGTATGAGTATACACTGCATACAAGTAGATATATGTGTGTGTCTGATTCGTGTATGTGCGTGCATGCGTGTATATGTGTTATGAATATGTGTAAGTGTTGTGTGCGGAAGAGTACGTATGTGTATACAATATATGTGCATAAGTGAGTGTATTTGTACGTGTACATGTGCGTGTGCTTTTATGTGTGCACATGTGAGTGCATGTGTGTATGCTGGTATATGTCTGTATACACATGAAATTATGTGCGTTCATGTATACGTTTATGTGTATGCACGTAGATGTGCGTGTATGTATATGATGCATGTATGTAACCATGAGTGTGTGTATGTTTGTTATGAGTATATGTATTTATTGTGTGCTTGTATGTGTGTGTTTCTGTTTATGCTTGTGTACGGATATGTGTGAGTACATATTTATGTACGAGTATATGTACATGTACATGTATGTGTGAGTGTGCTTGTATGTGCGTGTACGTGTACCTGTGTGCGTGCTTGTGTGCCTGTACGTGTATATGAGCGCGTATGTGTATGCATGCATGTATATATATATGTGTGCGTGTAAGTATATGTGTGCATGCACATATATGTGTGTGTCCACAGATGATGTAGCTTTCCTGGACTAGATGATAATATGGAAAAACAAATATGAAAAAAGTAATACTATGCATAGAATTTAAAAAAAATAACTAGTGTCATTGCCGGGGCAGGAAACGCTTTCATTCCTACTCCGCGAGTCGGCGACACAGGAGTTGGGGAGGAGGGGACGCAGCCCCGTGCGAGGAGCATGCGTGTCACGAGCCCCGGCCCAGCCGTTCTCTCATCGTCTCTGCACACTTTTCGTTAAAAATGATTAAATTCATATTAAAAACAGGGGTTTCTTTGAGAAAAATAAATAAAGGGGGGTCTTCAAAGGTGCAAAGGAATCACTGATGCAGGGTGTACTATTGTCTAGTCGGCGCGGCAGCTGATAAGAAAAAAAAATCTCTTATCTCTCTCCTCTCCCCCTGCCACTCTCACTTTCTATCCTCCTTTCATCTCTCTTGCATTCCTTTCTGCCCCCCCCCCACCCACCCACCCACCCTGTCTATCTAACTATTTCCCCTTCCTCTGACTTCTCTTTCGCCCCCCCCCCCCCTCCTCTCTTTTTTTTTTCTTTCGCTTGCCCTCTAATCCTTCTAATCCTCCCTCCCTCTGCCATTGCATCCTTCCATAACCTCATCCTTGGGTTCAGCTAAGGCATCGCTTCAAGTACTTACGAAAAGTCTTCTCCCGCTTACGTGTGCTGTTGTCCGCCCTTCCTCTCTCTCCCCCGCTTGCCTAAAGGACGCTTTGTTTACGGAAACAACACCAATGCGCTACACCTCAGGCGTCAAAAAATAAGCGTCAGATAAGCGGCAATGGCTTGACATAGCTCGCGAGACCAATTTATTGCCGTGGCAACTGGCTGACGTTCATCTAAAAATTGTGTTACTATGCATAAATACGCATCTGCATACGTACAAACACACTTTATGTTTTCTTAGACCTTCCTCCCTTTGGCTAGATTTGTCTGGAAACCATCGCCTCTGTGAGACACAAGAGAAAGAATTCACACCTGCCTTTGCGCGTGCTTATCAGTATGTGTGCGTGCCTGTATTTGTCTGCGTGTGTCTGGGTGTGTCTTTGTAGGTGTTTGCGTGAGTGTATTTATCTACATGAGTGTGTTTGTATACGTTTGTAGATGTGGTATTAGTATGTGTTTGTGTGCATGGGTTCTTGCGTGATGTTTAAATTCCTGTTTGTATGCGTTTGGCTGTGTCTTTGAATGTGTTTGTGGATGTATATTTGTATGCGTGTGTCTGAATGAGTATATGCATGTGTATGCGCGCTGCCGTGCGTGTGTGAAATAAACCTGTTTTCTACCCGGGCTGGCAGCTTATAAAAGGATCAAGCCTCTCTCTCTCTCTCTCTCTCTCTCTCTCTCTCTCTCTCTCTCTCTCTCTCTCTCTCTCTCTCTCTCTCTCTCTACCTAACAACTTTTATCTTGCGAAGAAGGCGACCAGGGAATTTGAGGTGGACATCAAGTGTAAGCACGCTCTGAAACAGGCAAGGAGCACTATCAACAGAATTCAGTATTAAGATTTGTATTACTGATTTTAAAGAACCCTAATTAGCTCCTTTTCCCGCCCACAAGGTGACGCGGGAAGCAAGTCTTCCTCCGTCTTCTCTTTCGCCCCCCCCCCCCCCTCCTCTCTTTCTCTCTTTCGCTTTCCCTCTAATCCTTCTAATCCTCCCTCCCTCTGCCATTGCATCCCTCCACACCCCCTCCCTTGGGCTCAGCTGAGATGAGGCATCGCTTCAAGTACTTAAGAAAAGTCTTCTCCCGCTTACGTGTGCTGTTGTCCGCCCTTCGAACGCATCATTCACAAGCCCAGGAACGGAAACGCGTCGGTGATGTTTGACATCAATCGAGGCAAATCTGCAGATGAAATGCATGCGTTGAAAAGGCTCCCTGGTTTTGTGTTATGTACTGAGAGAGCTAAGATTTCTCTTGCTCACTTTCTCTCCCTGTCTTCCTTTTTTTCTCGCAAGTCTTTCCTCTCTCTCCCCCGCCAGCCTAAAGGACGCTTTGTTTACGGCAACAACACCAATGCGCTACACCTTAGGCGTCGAAAAATAAGCG
Organism: Penaeus chinensis; assembly: GCF_019202785.1. Taxonomy (NCBI): domain Eukaryota; kingdom Metazoa; phylum Arthropoda; class Malacostraca; order Decapoda; family Penaeidae; genus Penaeus; species Penaeus chinensis. The sequence goes on from NW_025918587.1 coordinate 51,553, forward strand.
TCAGATAAGCGGCAATGGCTTGACTTATCTCACGAGACGAATTTATTGCCGTGGCAACTGGCTGACCTTCATCTAAAAAATGTGTTAATGTCCATAAATACGCATCTGCATACGCACAAACCCAATTTGTTTTCTTAGACCTTCCTACCTTTGGTTAGATTTGTCTGGAAGCCGTCGCCTCTGTAAGACACACGAGACAGAATTCACACCTGCCTTTGCGCGTGCTTGTCAGTATGTGTGCGTGCCTGTATTTGTGTGCTTGTGTCTGGGTGTGTCTTTGTAGGTGTTTGCGTGAGTATATGTATCTACATGAGTGTGTCTGAATACGTTCGTAGATGTGCGTATTGCAATGTGTTTGTGTGCTTGGGTTTTTGCCTGTTTATTTTTCTCCGTGCTTGATGTTTAAATACCTGTTTGTATGCGTTTGGCTGTGTCTTTGAATGTGTTTATGGATGTATTTTTGTATGCGTGTGTCTGAATGAGTATGTGCATGTGTATGTACGCTGCCGTGTGTGTGTGAAATAAACCTGTGTTCTACACGGGCTGGCAGCTGATAAAAGGACCAAGCCTCTCTCTCTCTATCTACCTAACGACTTCTATTTATCTTGCGAAGAAGGCGACCAGGAAATTTGAGGTGGACATCAAGTGTAAGCACACTCTGAAACAGGCAAGGAGCATTATCAACAGGATACAGCTAGACTCTGACGAGGCCAGGAAGGGCGAGGTGGTTGAGCTGAGCGACACTTTCAGACACTACATGCATGTGTCGAAGAACACAGACTGTTTATGGGAAGGATAAGAGCTAATGGAAAAGCAATGTGTACAGATTTGGATATAAATATTACTGGGGTTAGGCCTTTAAACAAAAATGCAGGGTGTATAGATTACCAAAATTACATATTCTGATACACTATATACAGTGTCTTATGCTTCAGACATAGAAATGAA
>NW_025918587.1:57500-60085 GCF_019202785.1 Penaeus chinensis
TGAGAACAATCAATCAACCAATTAGGGAATTTCAAGGGTGGACTGAAATCACATGATTCAATTCGAGAAAAATCAATGGTATCATCGATTTAATAATCTAATTAATTGAAGTGATTAGTCCTCATGTAAAATAATAAAACCAAAGATCACAATATACAGACAAAACAAGAAGGAAAACGTCACTGCCTCTAATACAAGATGGACTTCATAGGAGAGTCAACGGGAAAGATACGACAATATAGCAATATGACAACCACTCTCAATTCACTCTCAATTATTCTCTCAGTCCAAATTACTTTATATCACTCTCCCTATTACTTTCTTTCTCTTCTCTCTCTATTACTCTTTGCGAGTCACCTGCGTGTTTCCTCCACCTCTGACCCTTGGAACTTAGTGTGACGTAACTTCAAAGATAAGCAGCTGACTGCTTATCATATCATCTGTTCTTAAATCGCTTCCCGAACTACCGTATATATTGCAAGGTTCCTCCGCCCATAAGTAGCTGTCCACACACGTAGCTTCAGCCGGCCACTTCAGTGTCTTCATTGTAGTTTCTTGCCTCCTCGTTTATTCTGTTTTTGTTTTTGTTTTTTAAAACAAAATTGGTCATCCTATTTCCTCTCGTCTTATTACCTATTTTATTGATTCAACGTTCCTTTTGCTTCCATTCGCCTCCTGCTCTGTGGCTAGGTTTTTAGTTCGTCTGGGCAGAGCTCCTGCTCTACCCAAGGCTCTCTCGCAACCTGCCAGCGTTGCCACCAGGCGCTGCCTTACGGGGCCTTTCACGGGGCCATGCTTGTGGGCAGATGCCACTGGCACTGTGCCAATCCTTCGCAATTCTAGAACATTGATTGCGGTTGTGGATGCCAGCCTCTAGTAGCATTAAGTCACCCGAACTCTACGGGCCCCTCCGCCAAGTTTCACGTGTCTGTCTTGAAAAAAAATAATCGACTCTCAGGCAAAAGAACTAACACTCCGCAGTTCCATAGTCCTCTTGCACAAGCAGACATGCTCCTTAGTCAATGGGCTGGAGCATCCAAATTGAGCTCACTTCCCACAAATATTCAGAACCACCTTAGTCAGTCTAAAATTGCACGTAAATTTGCCATTGAGATTGGATGTTCTGAGACAGACCCTTCAGACTTTGCTGAGCTTACTGAGTGGGAGCTGAACAATGCACTGTTCAAAGGAAAAGCGTCTGCACCAGGTGAAGATGGAATTACCTATAGTGTCCTCCGCCTTATAGCTCAGGTACCTGGTAATTCCCTTTTGCACCTGTGCAGGTTAAGTTTGTCACAAGGTATTCTGCCTGGTCTCTGGACGCGCAGTCTAATCATCCCTATACCGAAACCAAACACTGATAAATACCACCCAATCTCACTAACCTCATGTGTATGCAAAGTTCTAGAAAGGATAATTTTTAACAGACTCAGGTACAGGTTGCAAGGTAAATTATCTCACTGACTGTACGGATTCATAACGGGACGTAGCACACAACATTGCTTTGCAGAGTACTACTCAAACTCTAATCCAGGGAAGCACACTGTTTTTCTTGACCTTAAGTCAGCTTTTGACATTGCAAACAGAGAAATTATCCTAGAACAATTAGTAAGCTTTGGCATCCGGGGTAAATTATTGAGCTGGATTAGAATGTATCTTTCGAACAGATCTGCAAGTGTCTTGTTCAGGGGAGTGAGAAGTTCCACCACACAATCTTTTGAACTTGGGACGCCCCAGGGAGGAGTTCTCAGCCCTATGTTGTTCAATGTCCTCATGCACAAGCTGGTGGCAGATATTCCACTTGGGGATGGTGAATCCATTATATGCTATGCTGATGACATATGTGTCAAAGCATCATCATAAGAGAGGATGCAAATAATTCTCGACAAACTCACAACTGAGAAAACAATGGCTCTCACTCCATGTATCATACCCCTACCCACTTTTCGCATAGGTGACCAAGAGCTTGACATGTGTCATAAATATAAATATCTAGGGGTAAACATAAATGATGCAGACCTGATCCTTTCCCTGAAAAAGAGACTCTGGGAGAGACTGAAACCGTTGAAACTTCTTGTTGGAAGAGAACATGGCATCAATGTTAAGCTCGCTAGACTGTTTTACTTGGCTTTTATAAGATCAGTTGTAGATTACCATGCACTGCACTTGTTGCAGTGTAAGGAATCAGAAATAAATAGCTTGGAGGTAGTGCAAAATGAAGCCATGAGGATTATCCTCGGCGCCCCGAGAACAGCAAGGATAGTAAACATGAGGTCGGAACTTAACCTACCATCCATCTCTGATAGAATAATATTTATTTCCACTATATTTGGGGTCAAAGCTCTGAGGGAACCCTTGTATCTTTCAGACTTCCAAAAACAAATGCAGCATAAAATCACGCAAGCAGACGTGACTAATCACACACACGCGCGCCCTCTAATACACAAAATCTCCATGAACATTACAAAGCTCAATGTCCCAATTAGTAAAATACCACAGGGTCGATCCATTCCACCATGGAAAAATTAAAAATTGATCGTGCACCTTACGTGTCTACCACAAAAAAACAGTGTACATAATTGCGT
>NW_025918588.1:0-7002 GCF_019202785.1 Penaeus chinensis
TTTATATATTTATATATATATATATTTTAAAAAATTTAAAAAAATATTTTTTAAAATATATTTTTAAAAAGATTTTATCTATCCATCACATTCATCATTATTTATCATATATATAAAAGTTTTGTATCTATCCATCTACATATATATCCCTATCATCTATTTCTATTATCTATCTATTTCTATTTATTATATATATAATTTTGTGTATCTATCTACGTTAACACAACACATATAAAATTATATATATTATATATATTTATATTATAATATATATATAATAATAAGTATATATGTATATAATATATAAATATTTTGTGTTGTGTTGTTTTTTGTGGGGTTGTGTTGTGTGTGTGTGTGTAAATTTATTATTATATATAAATATACATATAAACAAATATTATACAATATAAACTATATATTACTTTTATATAAAAAAATTATAAAAAATATTTTATATATATAAATATAAAAATTATATAATTTATGAAACCCCCACCCCCTTTTATGACGATCCTGGCAATTGTCTGCTTTAATGAACCCAAATGTGAGGGGCCCGAGAACTAACATCATAGCTTATAGTTTATTTTCCTTTCATGCGTCACGTTTTTTTTATTAACAGGGGTTTACTCGCCCTTATTCCTCGGGGTGGAAATACGGGGTCCACCCTTTAGTAGTGCACAAACGTATGTTGTTTGCAACGTATTTGCTAAAAAAAAAATTTATTCCACTCTTAACCCATAAATTTTTTTTTTAGGGCACTATTTACCCGGAGGGTAGTGTCACAGATTGAATAGATGTTTTTTGGGAACATAACTGGATGGCGTCTGCTTTTGACGTCATGTAGTGGTTTGCCATGTCGCATTAGTGACTCAAAAAACCGTGACAAAATACCACTCACGGGGATCCATGTTACGAAACATTGCCAAATCCTGGTAAGGGCGCAGTATCCTAAGATCTGGCTGTTTCCTTCCCGCAAAGAAACCGCGATTTTTACCCCCAACGTGGCACGGTTGTATGATTTTACCTGGGCTCCCCGGGGCAGTGATGGTGCAAGGGTTTGGGGGGGGGGAGGGTTTGGTTTTTCGAAGTTTAGCTTCGCCCGGCCCTTTTAGAATGGCCCGGCCTGTGTCAGCTTTTTTACGGGTGTCTCATTGATTGTCTGACACTCGGGCTTACCGTGGCGGCGGGATTCCGCAAGCGCCCCGCCGCCATGGTGTAAAACATTTCGCTAGCCCTTTACCAGCACGGCCTGTTGTGGGCGGTCCCTAATTTGTGTATGGTTACAATTTTTAGGGGGTGGGGCATGTGGCGTTCGCTCGCCGCAGTGCTTGCAGCACCATTCATTGCGTTCGATTGTTGGATAATCTGCCTTTGCACAGTGGTAACCTAGGCGCATTCTGTGAAAAATGACTTCGGTACCTCTGTTGCTTACTTCAGAGAGTGCCAGTGGTCAGAGCCTGTGGCGTCTGAGTACCAGGGGCCCGAGGGGGAGGTTCTCGTTTCCTCTCTGTGGAGCTGCGTAGGAAGGTACGACCGACCAAGGCACACTTCTCCATAAGTAATTTCGGCTCGGTTTTATCGTCATGGGATTTGGGGGCATACCCTGCCAGGACGGCTAGTCTGTCAGCAAGCTCGTTCCCTCTGATGCCGATGTGGCTTGGGACCCAGTTGATGATAATTCTTCTACCCTGAGCAAGAATTTCTCTGGGCCATTGTGAGAATCGTGGTCAGTAGGTAGATGTTGTCTGGGGGTTTGAGCTGTGCTGAAGACAGTCAATGGCTGCCCTGGAGTCTGTGTGTATGACCACGTGCCCCTTCCCTTAGGGACGCGTGGCCTAGGGGCTCCATGATTGCAACTGCCTCTGCCTGTAGCGAGGAGGCGGTTTTTTCGTTACCCTCATGGATCGCGTGGCATCCCTAGCTGCAAAGCCGGCGCCTGCAGTGTGGCTCAAGGGATCGACCGATCCATCCGTGTAGTATGTTCTACTACCCGGAGGAGTGATGGCTGCAATGACCCTGTGGGCTTCTGCCTTTAGGCTAGGCATGGGGTATAGGATCTTTTTCATTGACAGGCTCATTTGTTGAACTCTATCAGGCTCAGTGCCACGGCGGGGTCTTCGGCAAAGTCGGGGTGGGGGGAAGTCCATGCCCTTAGCAAGAAGCTGTTCTTTGAGCTGAGGGGCGTATCAACACCCTGGCTGTATGAGACAGCCAGGAGTTGTTTGCAACGAGCTCGTTGTCTTGTTCGAGACATCGACTAATTTTTGTCTTAGGCTTGTGTTCCTGGGAGCCTGGATGACCTTTGACAGGAATTTTTTGTTGCCTTTTTAGATCGATTCGTGAGTCCAGGGGGAGAAGGTTTGCCTCCATCAGGAGGTTGAGGACCTTCGTCCACCTCGGGGCACCCAAAATGATCCTGGCAACTTCATTTTGGACTGTTTCTAATTTGTCTGGGGTGCTTTTTCTTTGCAGAAATTAGAGCGACTGAGGCATGTCCATAATGGGCCGGACAGCATGTACTTTGAATGATCTTAGTACTTTGTGTCTGGCCCCTATGCGTCTCCCGTCTTGCTCTCATGACAGACAGTCTTGCTTTGGTTCGGTCAACCAGGTACTGGCCCTCCTTATGGAAGGAGAGGGTCCAGTCTATCCTTACCCCAAGGTATAGGTAGTCCTTGACCCATTCTAAATTCCACTCCCTGGATTTTCGGGTCTTGTGCCTCGAACTCTCTGTCTCAAAGCCAGGGGCTTTGGATTTGGCAGCAGAGATCTTTAGTTCCTGTCCTACAACACTCCTCTGACACGAGGTCCAGACAACGCTGGGCTTTATTCTGGCTGTGTGGTCCAGTGGAGGTGATAACGAGATCGTCTGCATACGAGATGATCTGGCACCCCACTGGGAGGTTTATGTTGAGGATGCAGGACATTAAAGTGTTGAATAGGGTTTGGACTGAGAACCCCACCCTGGGGGCTTTTCCTTTTTCGAGCGGCAGTGCTGCAAATAGGTGACCCTGAAATTTGACATTGGCAGTCCTGTTCCTGAAGTAGTCACCTATCCAAGCCAAGAGCTTTCCTCTGATTCCCTTCTGGATCAGGCTTTCCTGAATGGCAAGCGGACATGCCAGTTCAAAAGCCTTCTCCAGGTCAAGGAATACCACCAGCTGGGCCCTTGCTGATTGTGCTTTAAGAGCGTGGCTAAGCTGTGTGCTGTGCCCATGCCCCTTGTGAACCCGTGAAGGTGTTCGTGCGGGGGTCCCCTTTTCCATTGAAGCCGGTTTGTACCATCCTCTCAGCCGTCTTGGCCAGGCAGCTAAGCAGAGAGATGGGTCGGGTCTTCCCCGGCTCCTTTGGTTTTGGGACGGGATTTATGGTAGCCCTCTTCCAACTCTGGGGTAGAGTGGAAGTTTCCCAGGACTTGTTGATGGTTGCAAGGTGCACGCTCACCTGCTAGTCCTAGGTGGGAGATAATGGGGTACGAGATCCCATCAGAGCCCGGGGCGTGTTGGAACTGGTTTTATAGGCTTTTCCTTAGTTCCCTCAGAGAAAGATAACGTCTGAGTTATCGGGTTCGGCTGCCCTTTCTCTGATCTGAGCGTGTCTGTCTGGCTGTAGACGCTCTTTGTCTTGCCCTCAGCTCGGCTGGCAGACTGTTGCTGCTCGTTCTCGCAGAGAACTCGTTGCGCCAGTCTGTTAGCCCCTGCTTGGGGGTCGTGATGGGTGTCACCTCGGGGCTTTAGCGGCTGGTAGCTCGCTTGACCCGTTGCCACAGCTCTGAAAGGGTGGTTTGGTGGTCGAAGGGACTTACACCATCCAGCCCCTTTTCCTGCCTGACTCTGTTGGCAGTTTCCTTGGCATCCGTGAAAAAAACCCCCGCTTCCTTTGGAGGGATAGGTTGTCAGGGTTTCTTTGGGCCCTTTGGAATAATTTTTTTGGCACCCTGTTCACCCTGTGGTTGACCTACCTGATCTCGTCATTGAAGTACCAGGCGTCTTTGTGACTTCTGGACCCAGGCCGAGTTTTGGGTATGGTCTGTGAGGCTGCTTCATTAATGGCGTTTAGCAGGCTGGCTTCGAGCACTTCCACATTTACGCTTTGTGGGGGATTGTTTCATCTCAGACAGAGGGCCAAGGCGTTTTGAAAACGCCTGCCAGTTGGCCTTGTCTGTTTTTCCCTCTTGGATTCGGTCTTAGGATTTCGGCTGGGCCAGCATCCATGAAGGTAGTTTAGTGCCATAATTTGGTCACTTGTGACGGCTCATCGACACACCAGCCAACCTCCCCACCAGAGTCGCAGTGGCCAGGGTGAGGTCTAGGACCCCTCCTCTGACATGCGTTGGCTCTTGGTGTTGAGGAGAGCGATCTCAGGGGAATGTCTCTAAACACGTCGGCTAGTGATTTGCCGGCCGCATCCGGTGCCCGGCAGGGAGCCAGGATGGGGTGGTGTGCATTGAAGTCTCCCCCTTTGATCACTCGGTCGTTTGCAGCTGAAGCACAGACTGGCTGTGTCTAAGCTTACAGCGTGGACCGGCTGTACACATTGTACAGTTTGAGGGGGCCCCCCGGCCAGGTGAACCTCGACGGCAAGGGATTCAACAAACGTCTCCACAGTGCGATGCATCGGCTATTGCGGAGCAGGGGATTGTTGCTTTTCACAAGGGGGATCAAGCCTCTCTTGCCAGGTGTTGTTGCCCGTGTGAAGGCATGGTACCCTGAGAAGCGAACAGTGTCCACTGTTAATGTCTCTGGAGCATGACAATGTCAATGTTCCTTGATCGCACTACTGCTTGGAGAAAAGCGTTCTTTGCAGAGAAGCTATTGATGTTCCACTGTAGGATGCTTGATGGTGTGTCATGATGTTATCAGTGAAGTTACATCAGAGACATCGTGGGAGTCTGCAACTCCTTTGCGGGCCCTCGCTGGTTGAGGGCTCCTCGTCTGTTGTCAGGCTATCCTTGGGTCCACGGGGGGGTGGAGACCCTTTGGGAGCTCTGATTTTGGTTGGTTAAAGCTTTTTCTCAGGCTTTTTCTTGGCGGGCCCTTTGCTGGCCTTCCCGGGGAAGGTCATGTGATCGGGTTCTGGCGCCGATTCAGCCTGTTTTGGCTCTGCCTGTGAAGGCAGGCCTGGTTTGGAGGGGGGAGGGGGTCTCGTCCGGGGGTGAGGGTGAGGCTGGTTTTTCTCTAGCCAGCTTTTCTTCCCTTCAGGCTGCGAAGTGGGGGTCTTTCCCGTCAGGCGCCCCAAAAACCCCTTCTCGGCCTCCTCACTCGACCTCCCCAGGGCTGTTGTATGCTTACAACAGCATTTAAACAGGAGTCATATCGTCCTCGTAAAAGGGGAAATGATCATCTTTTGGGGGGAGGTTTTTGGGGTGCTCTTAGAAACTTTTTTTTTATTTTTCTTTTTCTGCCCCTTTTGGGCATTGTCGGAAAACTCCTTTTTTTTGGGGAGACATCGGTGTGGGCGGGGGGGCGGTTTCCCTTTCCTCTGGGAGTCGGGGGGGCCCTTTTTACTTTTTTTCCTTCCCCCGACATGGGTGCCCGGTGGGGCAGGGAAAAAAGTCTGATCGGTTTTTTACAACCTCTTGTGCCTAGGGCCGCCTTTTTCCCGACAGAGCAAGCAGGCTCCAGGCATGATGCTTCTTGGCACAGTTGGGGCATTTTGGTGTTTTGTCCCCCTTTTCCTCTTTGTTCCTTGAGGATACCCCTGTGTTGTGTGCCTTGCTACAGACACCACATTTAGGCTTGGCTGTACAGTTTGCCTTTTGGTGACCGTATTTCTGGGACTTGAAACACCGAAGTGGGTTTTGGCACATACGTTTGAAAGGTTGTAGGTGCCCCAGTTACCCGATCAAGGGAGTGGTTGGGGCACCTTTCTGGTCACCAGGACTTGCCTGGTTGGGGGCTTCCCCTTCGACATTCGGGAAGCCTGCCGACCGTGGGTGTGAACGAAAACTCCACATGACGAAACTGAAACCAAGTAGCACCTCTTGGTTTTTTTTTCTCGGGTTTTTAGTGGGGAAAGACTCACTTTTTTCCCATCAGTTACTCCTTCGTTTTTCCGGGGGAAAATTTAAGGGAGCTTGATCTTTTGGGCTTATACTGCCCGTCTCGGGGGACCCGGGTCGACAACCGGATTTTTCCGTTGCAACCCAATGCCCCGACCAATTTTTTTGGCATTGTGAAGCCTTCGGTTTTTGTGGGCCTTTTAACTGGTCGAAGGTTTAGGGGTCCCCACTCTTTATCAGAGTCGGTATCCGGCCCCGGGGCGCTTCGGGCCCCCCCTTTCGGCTTTCGGGCTTGTTTTGAGGAGGAGGGCTGATGCGGTGGTTCAGCCCGTCTCCCCTCTCAGTCGGGGGGGCCGTCGTAAATCAGGGGCCCCTCTGGCTTAGTGCTGGCCCGGAGAGGCCAGCTCGCGAGCAAAATTTTGACTATTCGGGGCAGACCCATTTGGGTTCGGTCTTGTCCCCTTTAAACAGGGGAAGTGTCATCCCGTCTTGGGGTTTTTTTTGCCACCGGAAAACACATAGCCTTTTAGGGGACTACCGGGGGGCCTTGGGGAGGGGGGTACTCGGAAACCATTCCGGGCGCTAGACGGGGCGGTCGCCCCGTTTTTGAAGGGGGAGGGCCACAAACCGACCGAGAAGCGGGGCGGCACGGGGAATGGGGACCCCCGGGGGCCCCCGGCCGGCTGCGTGGCGCGAGCCCCCCCACCTTTGCCCTGCCCAGCCAAGGGTGGGAACTAAAAGCTAGGTGTAAAACTTAATTAACAAGCAAGCGCGTATTGGGGGGTTTGTTCATTATATTCCCCCGGCATTGATGACAAAATTAAATCGGTACTGTCGATATAAAGTACTTATAATTGCTAAAGATGTTATCTACGTAAATAATAAGGATGGAATTAAATATTACACAAGTACTTTTACATAATTTAAAATCAATGAACGTGTTTGTTTTTTTGTTATATATATGTGTGTGTGTGTGTGTGTGTGTGCATATATATATATAT
>NW_025918589.1:0-7620 GCF_019202785.1 Penaeus chinensis
AGAAAAAGGAAAAAGAGAGAGAGAGAAGAATAAAAATAATTTTATTTTAAGAACAAAAACATCGTTAGAGCAACATATTCCAAAAAACGTCGACAAGTTTCCATGTTGTAAATTCTGAAAAAAGGGAAAGGGTAATTGTTTAACAACAAACTTTTCCCCCAGATTAAATTCGCTGTTTTTTTGTTTTTTTTAATCTTTAAATATATGTATGGTGTCAGTTTTTTTCATATAAAGCTTTTATTCACTGAAAAATTTTTATAGTGTATATATTGCTTTTAAATATTTCTTCTAAGATAATTTTTTGGGTAATTATGGGTTCTATTCCATTACATTATCGTTATTAGTTTTTCTTGTCTTTTTTTACTGAATCTAAACAAAAAGAATAATTAAAATTTATCATTACCATTAAAATAATAATAAGCAAAAAAAGCAATAATAATGCATGCTATAATAATAATAATTTAAAATAAAATAAATAAAAATAAATCTAATAATGAAAATGAAAGAAATAGTACTGAAGATAAAATTTAATATTGGCTTAAGAATAAGGCTTATACAATAATAAATTCATTACAAATAACATTATGATAAAAAATAAGGTTGTAATGATATCGATAAAAATCCAACAATAATACAAAAATGTTGATATCAAGTAAAAGGGAAAACAACAACCTTAATAGTATATGATATTAAATAAAAATATAGTATAATAATTAAAAAATAATGATAATATAAAAATTTAAAAATAAATAAAACATAATTTAAAAAATAATGAAAATGAAATGACATAAAAATGGGGATAAAAATAATATAAAGAAAAAAAATGGTAATATAGTAAAGAAAAAATAATAGTAATTAAAAATGAAAAAATAAAAATGAAAAAATAATAACATAATGAAAACAACAAATCAACAACAACAACAACAACAACACAATAATAATGAAAAAATAAAATGAAATAAAGAAATCATACAAAAATGATAAAGACAATAATAATAAAATGATAAGAAATAAGATTTAATGATTCAGTTGCAATACGAATGTATAGTGTCCTTAGAATTAGATAGAGATAGCAGGGATAAGACAACAAAATCATGATTAAAAAAAAATGATATGAGATAAGGGTTATGGTAAAAATCACAAGGGTGGGGTGATGAAAATGATAAAATATGTAATGAGAATTGAAAATTTTACAATTTTTTATAATGATAACCACAAAAATAAGGATGATAAAAAATAAAGAAAACCTAATATATATGATAAATTGATAAAAAAGATAATGGAAAAAATAAAGATTATAACAATATGATAAGAGGAAAAAAATTAAAAAGGTAATTTATTTATAAAAAACAACAAAAAAGTTTTAAAAATGATAGTAAAGATAATAATAACAATGATTTTTTAAAAATTTAACAAAATGAAATAAAGATAATAAAATAATAACTATGACAGTGTAATAGTGTAATAGTAGAAAAATGATAAAAAGTATATATTTTATTAATTAAGATGAAAATTGATGATATTACGATAAATTGAAATTAAAAATGATAAAGGAATCATAATAATAATAAAGTTATGAAAAGAATAACCTTCATAATAAGAAGCAAAATAAAAAATAATGATAAGAAAATAAAAAAACCGTATAAGAGTACTAGAAGAGATAATATAAATGTAAAAAATAAGATAATAACTTAATAGTAAAAAAAAAAAAAAACAAAAAATAAAAAACAAAAGAATACTAGAAATAATAGACAGAATTAATAAAAAAAATATCAAAAAATCAAATAATAACAAAAGTAATAATCATAATATTTAATTGTAATAAAGATTAAAATCATTTGATGATAAATAAAATAATAATAAATAATAAAAAATAACGATGTACTAAGAACAAAAAAACTAATGATAAAAATAATAATGAAAAAATAAAAATGATAAGACAATGACAGATGATAATGATAATAATGATAAAAATGAAGATAATAATAAGAAAAACAGAAATAGGATTTATGATATTATAAAAGATAATGGTATTTTTAAAAACTAATAATGATATTTAAATAAAAAAATGTAACAAAAATGAATTTTAATATTTTTAAATTATCATTTTATCATTTTTTATATAGTTAAAATAATATTAAAATTTCCTTTTATCATTATTATATTATTATAATTATTTTCATTTTTATCATTAAATTTTTTTTTTTATTATTATTATTATTATCATAACAAAGAGAAAAAATGATAATGAAATTGTACAAAAACAAAACAATAATGTAATAGAATAATAATAATAATAATAATAATAATAAATAAAAAGAAAAAAGATAATAATAATTTAATATTGAATATAATATAATGTAATAATAATAATAATAACAATGATAGAAATTTTAATAATAATAAAATAATAATACAAATGAATAATAATAATAAACCAAAACAACACAACAAAAAATGGTAAAAGTATTAGGGGGGATAAAAATTGATGATAATAAAAAAGAACAATAAATATAAGATAATAATGATAAAATACTAAACATGAACAAATAATGATAAATATAAAAAAAATCATAATGGTAATGTAAAACCTTATGAAATTTAAAAAACAAAATAATGATAGTTAACACGTCAAAAACAATAAATAATTTTATTTAAAAATGATAATAAATTTAATGATAATGGTTTAATATGTCATAATAATAACTGACAAAAAAAAATAAGAAAACAAGCATTTTTTAATAATAAAAATACAATTATTATTATTATTAACAATATTTTAAGATTAATCTTTTTTCAAAATTTTTAATGATTATTATCTTTATCAAAATTTAATGAATAAAATAATGATAAAGTAATAAAAATAATAAAAATAAGAATGAATTTAAACATAACAAAAATGATAATTAATAACAGTAATAAAAAATAACAATAAATTAACTCAACAAAAACAATGACAATAATAATGAAAAATATAAAATTGTAATTATAGAATGTTTATTGTTGATTGCAAAATGATTGTAATGCAATAATAATGAAACATTTTAAAACATTAATTTTTCTTACCGTTATCAAAATGGTTTAACGTAATTTTCATTAATTTTTTTTTATTATATATATTGTCTCTCTTTTTTCTTACCTTTTTTATAACTACTGTTATTTCCTTTGTAAACTGATATGTTTTTAATTGTTTTTTAAAATCATTTTCATTTATGTTATAGTTTTCATGAAGTACAATAAATATTTTAAAGTGAACCCAAAAAAATAAAAGGAAAATAAATAAAAACTAATTTTGAATTATTACAATCACACTAAAAAAATCAATAACAGAAAAAGATAAATAAATCGTAAATATTTTGTTAGGTTACATTTAAATTTCTTTAAACATAATTAACTTGTCAGTTAATTTGTCCAAAGGGTTAAAAATGAATGGTATTCATTTTCCCTTTTTAAAATAAAGAGAAAAGAAAAAAGAAAATAAGAAGAGGAAAAAAAAGAAGAAGATAAGAAGAAGAAAATAGAAGAAAAAAAAAGAGGAAAAAGGGAAAAAAAAAAAAAGGGGTTGAAAAAAAAAGAAAAAAAAAAAAAGAAGTAGAGGAAGAAAAAGAAAAGAAGAAGAAAAAAAAAATAAGAAAAAAAGAAAAAATTAGAAAAGAAAAGAAGAAAAGAAAAAGAAAAAAAAGGAAGAAAAAAAAAAAAGGATAAAAAATAAGAAAAATATAATGGGGAAAAAAAAGGGAAGGGGAAAAACTACAAACCACATAAATTTTTTTTCTTTAAAAGTTTCAAATATCCTCACAGGGGAAAAAGGCAATGTCTCTTCGTTTTTCGTTTTATTTCATTCTTTTTTTTTATTTCTCGTTTTGTCTCGTTTTTTTTTTTTTTTTTTTTTTTTTTTTTTTTTTTTTGTTTTTTGGGGGTAATTAATTTACAAAAAAAAATTTTTAAATTTTCGTCCTTTCCTTCATATGAAAGTGATTTTGGTCTGTGAAAGGGTTTTTTACGTTTCCCAAAATCTTTCGTAAGCTTTTTCTTTTTAAATTTTTTTATGTGAAACATAAGAAATTTTTTAGCTATTATTCTTATAGGGTTTATTATTATTTATTTATTTTAAATTTTTTAATAGTAGTATACCCTTTAATTATTAAAAATTATTATTACCCTTTATTTTTATTACTTTTAAATTTTTATTATTATTTTTTAATTACAAAACATTACATTATTTTTATTATTATTATTGTATAAATCTTTTGCCTTTAATTAAAAATTATTACTTTTATTATCTTTAAATTAAATAATTATTTTTATCATTATCATTATTACCTTTAATTACATAACAATCACCATTAACATCATAAGAGTAGAAATACTATTATTTTTGATATGGGATAATAGATGACGAAAATTGCACATTACAGTTTTTTAACCATGTCTAGTAAATATAACAAACAAAAAGAAATGAAAGGAAAACAAATAAACAATTGAGAAACGAGAAACATGAAGGACGGATGAAAATAAAACTGAAAATGAAAAGAGAGAGAAAGGAATATATTTTTGAAAAAACAAAAAACAGAAACAAAACAACGATGAGAAAAACGATCGGGAACAAAAAAGAAAGAGAGATAGCAAGAAAGAAAGATGGAGAAGAAGAAAAAAATGAGGCGGAGAAGAAGAAGAAGAAGAAAATAAGTGGAAAGAAGAAGAAAAGAAAAAGAAGGTGGAGAAGAAGAAGAAGAAGAAGAAGTGGAGAAGAAGAGGAAGAAGTGAAGAAGAAGAGAAGAAGAAAAAAAAGAAAAAAAAAAACGAAAAAAAAGCGTAAATACGAAAAACGAGGAAAAAAGAGAAGCTGGAAACATTATCTCAACATTTCTGTCGAAGTTTATTGATTTAATGATTAAAGGTTTGTAAACACAGGTGTGAATTAATTCTTGTTGATAGAATTTTTTACTCGGTCAAACAACCACCACATCTCCGTTTGATTCGCGCCATAACTTGACCTCTGCATGATTCCCGTCGGGGCGTAAATCTTTCGTTTTTGTGTTTGTTTGTTTTTTACCCTTTTATGGTGATCGTGGTGGTTTCTCTGATTTTTTTTTTAGAAAATTACTTTGTTTGATTCGTTTTGAATTTTTTGATTTTTTTTTATTGTTCGTTATGTGATTAATTCATCTAATTGTTTATTTCATTGTCTGTGGTATTTTTACTATCTATATTATATATATATATATAAATAAATAATATTTATATATAAATATATATATTATATATCTATTTCCGAATAATAATCGTAAAGATTGTAGGAATTTAAGGTTATCATTTTAATTTTAAACATATTGTTTTTCGAAGCAGATATCCGGTGAATTGTTATGACACAGTATATATCTAATCCTTTCTTTTTCCTTGAAAAATGGTATCTGAGACAATAGACAGATTTGAAAATTTATTGGAGAGAAAAAAGAAATGATAATGCATCTAAGAGTAGGATTTTTATAACGCCACGCATGTGTCGATGGCCGGAAATTTCGCGTGTGATTATCCCCTTTCCTTTTTGTCTCTCATTGTTCTGTCGGGGTGGGGGGGGGGGTAGGGAATGGCGGCGGGTGTAAGATATCCATTTACCTTTTGCAATATCACGTCTGATTCAATAAAGCCTCGGCGCTCTTGCCATCTATAACACCCCTAAGCACGGACACTAATAAATCATGACCAATTTCGCCTCTGTGCAACTTTGAGCTTTGCAACCCGGAGAGGTGCCCGCGCCCAGTGTTACCCAATGACCATCCGGAAATGACCATTCTGATTAAGATTCCAAACTCATGATAATTCAAATTTTGTTCCTTCAAGTGGCACGAAAACCCCTTTTCGCCCGACCATTCCTAAACATCAGCAAGATACACAACCACGCGGAAACCTCGGGCACGCCCATTCGCAAGTCGCCGACCCACCTCCACATACGTGCTCAGGGCGGGGTTGGGGGGGTGTGTGGCCGGGGGTAAGTCGAGCGATTGCAACCCTGCTAAACTTGTCAATAAGAACTCTTATGGTCGTTATGGCTACTGCTTGAATAAGTGAATGGCCCATAGAGTTGTGCTGACCCTCCTGGCCGGACGGACACGTGGCTATGCCCAGATAGGTCCCTTTCTCACTAGCTTAAGGTGGGAGTTTTCATTTTCATTCGGAGAGATGAGGTGGTGAGGATGGGGGAGGGATGTCTTGATAAGGATGGATTATCTTGGGTTAATTCTGTTCTTTTTTTTTTGGGGGGGAGGGGGGGATTGGTTGAATGGAATGGGATATGGGCGCCTCCTGTAGAATGGGGACAGGTAATGGAGGTCTTTTCGAACTTCGACGACAAGAGAATTCTGAACGATGCTTGAGGCACATGCCCTTTCATCCAGAGGACTGTCCGCCCCGACTACCCACTTCTCAGAAGAACGCATTTGATTAATATGCGTCCACCTCCCCCCTCCCCCCCACCTGCCCCTTGAACCGACCATACCCTCGGTACCCTCCCTTTGTGACCAGTTTCTCTCCCCTACCCCCTCCCCCTTCACCTCCCACTTCGCCCCGACACACGTACACACGCACATGCACTCACCGCACCTATTTTACGGCGCCGAAATACATCCGATTCACTTTAACTCTCTGACTTGCTATAGCCTCTGATGTCAAGTCTGGCTAGTGATTGATCAACTCTCCCGAGAAGACATCTCTTAGCTCCCTCCTCGAGCCTTCCGTCAACTCCCCTTCCTCCTCCCCAACCTTCTCCCCTTCCCCACCCTTCCGCGTCCCACCTCCCAACTCTCCTGTCCCCTCCCCTACTTGTCTCCTCCTCTCCTCCTTCCCCACGCATCTCACCTTCCCCCTACTGTTCATCCCTTCCCTCCCCTCAACCCCCACTTCCCCTACATTTTTTACCTTCCCCTTCCTCCACCACCCCACCTCTTCCCCACCTCCCCTCCCCTCCCCGCCTCATGGACTGGTAATTTTCTCAGCTCGATTCCTGTTTCCTTCTCTCTTGCAATGATAGTTATTGATTATGATAAAATAACAATAATAATGACCAATAATATTGATAATATATTATAATAATATAATATAAAAATAATATAATGATAATAATTAATAATAATTAAAATATTAATAATAATGATAACAAATAATAATAATGAAGTGCCGTGTGGGGATGAGAATAATAATATTAATAATAATGATACTAATAATATTCCAATATGAATTAATAATAATATAACAATACTATAAAATTATAATGATAATGATGAAATGAATATTAACAATGATAAAGAAATATAATGAAAATTGTGATAATAATAATACATTAATGAAACAATAATAATAGTAACAATAATAAAATAATGATAAAAAATGATAGTGATACTAATTAATGACAGTGACATAATTATATAATGATAATATAATAATGACTGATAATAATGGATTATAAATAATTAATATATTAATTATAATGGTAATAATGGTAATAAAATTCATGATATTATGATGATAATAATATTAACAATAAATAAAAAATATTGATCAGAATGATGATAAAATAACATACTAGTAACAGAAAAATTATTTATCAACAATTAATCAAGA
>NW_025918590.1:0-8744 GCF_019202785.1 Penaeus chinensis
GGTATGAGGAAGAGAAACTGGGGGCACGAGAAAACATCTTGAGTGGAGGGAGGCGGGATAGGGCAGGAGTGAAGAACAGTATTGATTATTACGGAAGACGAGAAAAACCTGGTCTGCCATCGCTTCAATGGCCTCACACTTAACCACAATGGGAGGGGTCACTGGCTATCGCCCCGTCATAAACCATTCACGCACGATTGTGAGGGTGCAGCCTGTGCATCGGCGCCCGCGCCAATACGCCCGCAGTGCAAATGATTACGCTTGATGTACCGAATTCAGGAACTCAGTCGGACGCGCCTGCCGCCCGTTCGGCCCAGCAGCGGTACAGCTTTGAGTTTTTTTTTATTATCTCTAACCCCGGCCGCCATTGGGTAGTAAAGGCCAAGATGGACTCTGAGAATTGCCACCTCAGAATTTCAAAACGCTACACGGTTAGGCGCACTACCAATCCCTTAAAAATACATTCATAGGGAGCCCCACCATTGGAAATCGTGACGTGACTTGTGCCAATGAAGCAGTTTAATCACATCCAACCGTCCATCGTTAGCGAACACCAGAGAGCCACTAAGTCCTGTGCATGGCAGTGTTTGGCAGGGAGTGGCCCAAGATGCCCAGCAAGTCTGACCACTGAACCACAGGAAGAGGTGGATATCGGTTAGGACAGGGAGGGACTTTCTCTTGCTATGTATCCTCTATCACCAAACCATGCTGAGGCCATTTGATTTACACGCGCATTCACGTCGGCCAGCGTGTGGCTCGCTTGTAGGACTGGATACATGTGACCACATCACATGCGCTCCAGTGACAAAGACTCTCTATCGCCTCCCTATTTACATGGTCGTTCACTCTTTTTATTGCATTAGTGTTTTTAGCTGTTTGGCCATTTTCCATGTCCCCAGATTTGCCATTTTGATTTTCGCATTATTCAGATAGTAATGTTTTTTTTATTGTTCTTTTTTTTTCTCTTTTTTTTTTATTTTTTTGCACAGACGCCACTCATTTCTAGGTCATCTACCAACTCAGTGATAAGAATCAATCAAACTATGTATAACTTATTTTTCCGGTAATTTAAATTATTTTACTAATACTCAATTCTGTATATACAACCTGCCGCACCCCACTCAACGGCAATTTAGGACATACAATGCTGAGACTGGTAAATAGAGGCCTCCCATGGAGTGGCGCTCCTTACAGTCACCGCCACATCCGGTATTTCATTCCACACCACAACCACATCGATGGGTTGATGCAAAATGCCCAAAGATTAACATAAAACCTCACAATAGATTTGTGTGAACTCATGGCTCAAGTCGTTTCCCATACACCCCCAGCCCCTCAGCTCTGCAATGCTCTTGATGTCAGGTTTGGGTCACCTGGCCTTCAGCCGATTTTCCCATGATGGGGACGTTCATGTCACACGCCTCTCTGACTCCCACGTTTTTTCCAAAACATGTTGCTCAATGTCATCTGGAACTCCAAGGGGTCTTTAAAGGACGAGGTCATGTCAAAGTAAACTTGGCAATATTAGGGAAGGACTTGCTGGTTAGCCTTGTGCCTGATAGTTTTGACATTTTCATATCAAGTTTTGATGACTATTCTGTTTACTTCTCTATATTCAACCTCAGTCCCACTAGATTATAATTTTTTCTGTTTATATATTCTGAATACACTTGCAAAATCTTCGTTTTCCTTTTCATGTTTATGACCATTCCATTTCTAACCTTTCTTTTTCCTGGCTTTGAATAAACACATAATTCTAAGATGCTGATACTACTAACCCAAATTACTAAGTTTGTATTCTAAAGTTTTAAATGTTTCTTGTTTTTCAATCTTCCTTCTTAAAACCTTTTATATGAGCACTATTATGCACAAAAAAAAAAAAAAGCAAAAAAAAAAAAGCTTGGATCACGGTAGAAAAAAAAAAAAAACGTTTCATAAAATTACATCTGTTCCATGGACTCCCAAGAGGGGAAAAATACACTTCATCCTCCTTGACCTAAATACGTTTTATATTTATTTTGCTAAGTTTGCACAAATCGCAGAATATCAAAATGTTCTCGCCACATAACCTTCATCTCTTAAAAACAGAGATAAAAGGACCTGTGGACTTCCGCCTGAAGAAAGCACAACAAACATCACTAATGGGCTGGAACGGAAAAGCAGACAACTGGGCAAGCATGTGGCAAAGAACTTCTCAGTCTTTGATCTCAAATTAGAGACAAATATTATTAAACCATTTTTACTTGAATTTTATTTTATTGCACTAAGCTTACTGATGTTCATCCTCCATGCCCCTCAACACACACTACACTGTGATGGTATTTTCACAGTCAATCTCAACTGACAATTTATGAGGGCAACTAATCCTCATCCACTCTTCGCAACGTCTACATCCATACTACCGCTCAAAGGGGACATGGGAATGTTCTAGTGGCCAGATATGTTTGTAATCAAAACTAATTGCTGGGCACTCTCTTTAACATTACTCTTCAATTCAACTTTACAAGCAAAGTGGCATTTACTGTACAATACCTGTACCAAATCCACAAATCTTCTACGGCAAGTAACTCATAGGAGGGCCTTTTGCACATCTGTAGTGTATTCCCTGACACTCGGGCAAAAAAAATTAGACCACAACAAAACAATTGTCGTGACAGAAAAAAGAACTTACACTAAATTCCTACTTAAGACAACATCCATAGTTATAAACTAGGTCCTCACTAGTCAAGCGTTAAACACATTACCGCCTTAACTGAAAACAACCTGAGAACAACTTAATTAATCTTGAATCACAGGATTGGCTTCTATAATATACGCTGCAGCTACTATACACTGTTTATTCTGGGCCCTCTCACTACCACCAAGCTTACATATATACGATATATACTATCTTTGCACATTATTAGGGGGGGGAAGAAATAATAACCACACAGAAAAAATAAGAGCAAATGAATACACACATACACAAGAACCTAAACAATATCTCAAAACTTCCTTACAAACAGATGTCGGCACCCACACACACCATCCAGGACTAGGAAACCATTTTCAAGTGGCAATGTCTAATCAGGCAACCACTTCCATACTTTAATGGTTTGCCCCCTCAGACTATATATAAAAAAAAAAAAAAAAAGGAGGGTGGCAATTCTTAATTTATTAAACAGTTGTTAACATTCAATTAACAGAACACAGAACAAAGTACTCAAAATATTAAAATACTCTCACACTCACCAAACTCGGGAGGGGGTTTAGTTCAAGAAAAGTGATGTGTATAACAAAACAATTTCTTGGGGAGAAGGGGGCAACAAAGGGGGGGAAAAAAAACCAAGAAATACCGCTAGTCGAAAACACAAGTAAAAAAAAAAAAAAAAATAATAAAAATAATAATCCATATATAAAATTAACTTTTAACAAAAGGAACAAAAGCAAGAAAAAAAATCAGAGCATTCTGCAAAAAGTTAGCATTTTCCCACAGCTGTTTCTTTTTTTGATTTTATTTTTGTTTTTGTTTTTTTTCTTTTAATTTTTCCAACCTATATATATATCTACTTGATCTCTTTGTAAATGGGAAACATCAAGAGGCTTTATTCAATCCTTTTCTTCTCTGTTACAAAAGTTATTTTTTTTTTCCACAACTAGCAACAACCGAAGTGCCAAAATTACGAAACCATTTCTAATTGTAGTTAATGATGTTGATAAGACCCTCAATCAGGGTGTGGCATTCACCACAGTAACACTAACATGTTTATGCTTTGCAGGTCGCAACACTTGCCTCATCTGGATCCGCACTTTCAAAATCAGAGGCAATCCACTGTGAACCACCCAACTGCAGGCAAGTTCTGCAAAGTGTGTTTCATGTTACTTGACAAGAATAAACTGTCAAAAGTGTCAAATATGTGACTTTTGCCCAACCCTCAGTGATAAAAAAGAACAAAATCACATCAATTCATTACAGCTTTCTCTCGACATCCCCTCCTCCAGTGATCAAAATTACAAACACCACTTCCTAGGAGCTTGCTAAAAGAACGGCCATGGACATATTGTATCCCAAGATACACATTTACACACTACCTCTTTAGACACAAATTTTCACTGAAACATAATGTAATGGGAATGCATTTTTTATATACAGTGCCATAACTATTACTGAAACTGTTAATGCATTATGTTGTGAATAATTAATGCAATGGATGTACCAAAATTTGTGGTACGTGGGTTACCCCACGTAACCACCTCCATTCCTATACTCACATCCATACCCAAACCTGATTTCTCTACCCCTATCACTCGGTCGTCACTATCAAAACGCTTTCTTCTCTATGCAATCTACATACTCAGAAAACCATGTAATCCTTTTTTTTCCAAGATATACCTGGGACATGGGAAACAGTATGAAATGAAAGCCAAGAGCAGAGGAGGGGCAAATCACGATAGACAAGAGAAATCTCTAATTGGCATTTTACTACGGCAACATCCCCCAACTACATTCCCCCTTATTCCTGGTTTGCCTCATTTTGAAATCTTATGTAGGAAATCACTTGCATAAAACACCCATAACAAAAATTGATAAATGCCTTTTTAAAAAACTAGAAAGGAACACATTACACACATTCATAAAATGTAGACTTTGGTCAACACAGGTGCTGCTTCAAACATTCATAGTGAATAAGAAGAAAAGAAAAAAACATATATCATAAATAATAAATTCAATCAATGCATTAAACAAACTTACAACCAATAATAACTCAAATAATAATGTCTCAATGCCTGCAACTCCTTCAAACACCCTTAGATCAATTCATACAGTTACGAAGCATACCATGTTTCTAACGCCTACGCACGAGTATAATAATACGCCGCAGAAGAACCCTAAGATTTCGAAAAATCTCCTGCATGTCCATTCTTTTCTTTGCATTCAAACCACAAGAGACCAAACAACAATGGTTCTTAGTAGTCTCAAGCCCAAATAGTTTACTTTCAAAATAATGGATTTCTAACCCTACGGACCTATCTTAACAAGCATAGTTGAAGTCTCCTCATTGTGATGAATCTCTATGAAATGGACCGAATGATGACAATTATGCCGAAAACAAAACACAAAGAGAATGTTCTCTCACAAACCAAATAATAAAACAGCGGATAGTGCAATTCCATAATACAAAAATTAAGACCCGTAATAGTAACAAGCTTCCAGGAAACAACACAAAGCTAGAAAAAGTAGTAGCAAGACTGTTAGGGCCCCCTAAATGGATATTCCATCTATTTGTAATGCCTCAAATGTACATCTCTTAATGATCATTTTTCAATAAAACACTTAAGCTTAAATTTGTATCTTCCTCCAAAGTTTTGTATACATTATCTCAATAACGACAAAGAAAAAAGAATAGGTATCTGTTCATTAGAATTAAATCATCATTCTACTGAAGCGACTCATGCCTTGACTTTTCACTTTTAACAAAAAGTACTATTTATACTGAGGCATCATATCAGACTTAAACAATTTAACTCTCACAGGGTAGTTTGTTTGCTTCCCAGAGGCATAGCGGGATGATTATAAGGGGGATCAAATTGCTTTGCACAAGCATAAGCAAAAGGCAATGTATTTGACTTACAACAAGATGGACAGAACAGAATCCATTGTCTTCTAATCCTTCTCTGCCTCAAAGATGTAACAGAAGCATTTTCTGCTTTCCATGCTACTTCATAATTGAACAAAATACGTGTAGATTCCTTGCATTAGTTTCCACCTGTGTTTACAAAAATGTAAGGAAGAGAAGCATTTCTCTTTCCAAACCATGACTGTCAGGAACTTTTGCCAGTATAAAGGACACACATGCTGTAAACGTAAAAAAAAAAAAAAAAAACTATCACTCACACATATTGACTCTTCTCCGTTACAAATTACAATGCCATTTTCTGCGCAAAAAAGTATTAAGTCAACATCAGACCGACACGCAATACAGTAACGCGGATACTCATCTTCATAAATATTTTCCAGCGAGGGTTTGGAAAAAAAATATTCCAGTATGGAACAGCTGTCTCTGTTCACTAGAAACAATGTTTAGATAGCTTGTTATTATGAATACGATCATAAATTCACAGCTTTGCCCAGCTACTACTTAATTTGTACAATCTGAAAAAATTTCATGTAGTTGTGCAGTTAACTCTCGTCTGGATGACACACTTCAGAAAAAGTATGCAGATCTCCAGATATTCTATTAATATATGAAACTCCTCGGGACATTTGTCGAGATGGAAACAACAGTACCAGCAAGTCTATTTATGAAGTCTCACATAGTCGCTTGATATATAAATGGAACAGTCGATTATTGTGAGCTGTTCTCTTACTGTGCTGTGGCCCACCCGCCCCCCCCCCCCCCCCCCCTATGGTTTTTCAACTCTTGCATCTCTTCAGGTCTCATGGGGATTCAAGATGCCAGGCACATTCATTTGCACTGACGTTCTCCTCCAAGTGCTTGCCGTCGAGTGCTCTTCTCTCCCTTCCTAGGTACAGTATCACACTGTCATCATTGTCCGGTTCCTCCTGAAGTGGATATATTGGGCTAATATTTGGTAATGTGCTAGGATTTTATATCTACAACAGTTGCACAATTTCAAACTCAGATATTGGCAAATATTAATAAATCATAATAAATATTAAGTACCCTGAAAGGCAAAATTATATAACAAAGATAAACCATTTCTGTGGTAGTTTCGCTGCCTACCACAAAAAATCAGCAGTAGAGATTACAGCTATTTTCATTTCTTCCTCATAATTTCTTGCTTCATAATGCAGGGATTAAAAATTGGCTTCACAGATAAATCAACGACCTTCCTGTCCTGCCACTGCGTCTTGATAAAGGATTCTTTACTGCAATTGTATCCTTAAGAAATTGGCAAATAAATTATATTTTTGCATGTTTGATTGTTTTACTAGGCAAGAGAGGCTTCAGCTATGTTTACATGGAAAAGGATTGTGCTTTCTCTTGTGAAAGTCGTGTAAATCTACACAATCCAATGGAAGTTCTGTAACTACCTGGAGAGATGATTGGAGTTCTGTGCAAAGAAAAAAACTCATTGCCATCTGGTTATGCAAATTAAATGGCAAATCTGGATTATTGAAATGGCCCAACAAATGCTAAATGGAACTATAGGAGAAATGAATCTTCGCCACCAGGCCACACGCGCGTTTGCGTTCACCCAGCCTACAAGCAGACCACCCTGAGAGCAGCCAGCACTCAATGCAGCTTATGCCTGGATTGTTTTGTGATCTGACTGCTGTGACAACTGTGAAATTAGTGGATTAAGTAGTCAGGAAAATTACTTTTTAAAGTTATAAGTTATTATATTGTTGTTTAGTATTGGTTAACATTTTGACTATTAATGTTATTAAGACCTCTAATTAGTAATAAAAGATAAGAATCTTTCACAGAATTCAAGAAAAGGGTAACAATTAGTAATTTGCATGCCTTGATGATTAGCACTTGTGGAGCCATGCCTACCTGTATCAATACAATCAATAAAACATGAACCCCAATTTCCCCTCCTAAAATAAGCATGAGTTGACCATCACATATGAAAAATTTGGGTTGATAGACAGTGCATGAACATGCGTGCACATGGGAAACTCTGGCTATGGGCTGGGTGATGCAAACATGCAATCATGAACATTTTGGCTGAAGGCAGGATGATGGGAAATTGGATTCGCAAGTGCACAATAGCATTTAGTGCATGCGAGGATGATTAAACTCATTTGGCATTTAGAAAGGGGCTTTTGCATAAATTCCCACCAATAAACAAGAGTGGAATGTACTGGAAAAGTTACTTTTCCATGCTCTCAGGATCTACCTACTCCTGCGCACTTTGTGACCTAGCAGAGGCAGGTTGTATTACAGAAAATCAAATATTGTGAAATATAAAAAATCACACACAAACAACAAAATGTTACTTCTTGTTTTTATTTTGCAATGGGTTATGGACTACTTAGAGAGGGATAGTGGAGTTTGTGCATGGGAAAAGTCTAATTACCATTGAACAAAGTAAATAAGACAAAAATAAAATAGCCAATGGAAATGGCAAAAAGCTAAAAATGTTATTGCAGATAATGAGAAATCAATATTGCAAAGGGGAAGGCCAGAGTCTTCTATGCACCGGCCTTGCCACTCTTTGCAGTTGCCACACCGTGTCTTAGAGTGCAATTAGTAAGCCTGATAATCATATTTTGGGGGTGTTAGATGGCAATGAAGCAATTGAATTGAATTTGATGTCCTAAAGTGTGATGTGCATATAGCTTTACTAGGGGGGGTAAACGTGTTTTTTTTTTGGGAGGACGGAAAACTAAGCACAAAACAAAAAAAAACTGAGGAAATGTTTAAAATAATATCTAATATTATCTTATCATTATCATTTAACACTTCAACTTGGCTTTGAACTTTACTCTCTGGATCTGTACAAGGAAATCTCTCAGATTGCTCCTTAAGAAAAGCAGGAACATATTGATTCAGGTCATTCCTCCCTTGAACAGTAATCTTGATTTGCTTCCGTGAGGTGAGGAAAGGCCGCCTTCAGGACGGTTGGCGACAAAGCCTGCCACATACGTTACCTTATGTGCTGGGGGCTGTCGGGGTTTGCTTGGTCCAACTTATGTGATGCGTTTTGTTCAAACCTGGGTGAACATGTAGGCACTACGATTGATGCGCTATGCATGAGTATAGCCCTGAGTGAACGCTAAACAAATAAATATG
>NW_025918592.1:0-9970 GCF_019202785.1 Penaeus chinensis
GTTGTGTGGAATTCAAGAGCAGATGATAACATCAACTTTAGTTGGTAATCAACATCTCGTATTGGCTAACAGTGTCATTCATCAAGCACAAAATGGCCCAAAGTTAATAAGATTTTTTCCTCATGTGTATCCCGATAATCTATTGTACAAAAGCTGGTCATGACAATTTTATCTGTCTTTTGTGGGTATGAACATAGTAGCTGTTGTTCTGTATTTAGACTATGAGTGTCTTGCTCATTGGTTTTTTCTTTCAAGGTCTTTTTGTAGCTCCATCAACTTGAGTCAAGGTCCACCCAAGACTTTGAGCTATTCAGCAAATTCTTGGTGTAGTCTTTCGCTTTTGCACACTTCGTATAAGTTTTCCGTAGCTTTGGTTGTAATCTTTCTTTCTGAAATTGGCCTATCCAAGTGTTTCTTTCCTTCATGGTTAGATAATATCATTGCTCTTTTTTCGCTTCCATTTTGGTGATTTTTAAGCCTCCTTATTTTTCTTGTTAAGCATCTTGTTATTCCTGATATTCTTTGCTTTTAAATCTCCTGTTCTGGCTGTCTTTTTTGCTTTACTTCGCTATCGTCAATCTATTGGACAAGTCACCCTCTAGGTTGTTGGTGGTGAGTTTCAAAATAAAACTTGTTTTGGTGCAAGGGGCTTGAGAGATCTGTAGCCTGGTCTTCTCCTCCAACTAAATCCATTTATTCCCTGCCACATTTACAATTATAGCCAGCAGCAGCAAGATGCACATCTTTTTAAGAATTTCTTTGATGATCACACAAATGATTGTGTCTTTTGCCTATGTTTGTGTGCAAGGATTTGAGTGGCAAATTTTAAACTCAATTTATAAAAAGAATCACGCCACTAAATGATTAAAAGTATTGGTCTGCTGATCAACTAAAAACTGGCTAATTGCCCTTCACAAGTAGCGAGTATGTATGAATGTAAGTATTTTGACATCTCCTGAATTTTCTTTTTTTTTTTCAAAAAAAATGATCACCAAACATGACTTTGTTCTATCTTTAGAAATAGATATTTTGGCAAAAAAAAATGGATTAATTTTAGGGCCATTGCGCGATGTTTTTTTTTTTTTGGGGTGCAATTAGTGAAATTGAAACAAAATAACTTTTTTTTTTTAGTGGATTTGGTTGTTTCTGGGGTCATTTATTGATGAAAACAAAAAAAACAGGTAGCACTGGAATTCTTAAGTTATGATCCTAAAAGCACCTTTTCCCATATCCATTTTATATGAATAAACGTTCATGGATAAATATAAAACCTTCTCATTGTGAGAGACTTAATATGCCATTTCCAACAACGTCGTGTTTGTTTTCATTTCATCATAGGTTTATCCCATCACAGGGGGAAAAGCTATAGATATTGTAATCATTGTTCCGTCTTTTTTTTTTCAACAGCCCAAAACTTACAAAACTGTTTCTTCACTAATCCTACATTTAAAAAATTCTATATCTAATCACTGTAATCCTATAATGAAATATCTATTATGCAATATATATTATTTTTCTCTTTTGTTGCACTCAGATTTGTTTTGCGTAATTCCCATATTTCCAACTTTTCAGAAGTCTTCTCAAATTAAGTCTTTAATTTTGGGTGGCTCAGAAACCTGACAAAATCTATTACTCTTTAAATAATTTCCTTTTTTTATTTGCATTTATTCTATTAATTTACTAATATATTTGTTTTTGTTTACTTTGTGTAATGAATGGCCTTGTAACTGATACCAAAGTTTTAGCATATGTTATAGTTAATTAAAAATTGTTTCAAATCTGGCTCACTGTTACATTTTTAAAATAGATATAAAATTGGAAAAAAAAAAATAACATTTTGTTGCTGATGAAAAACGAGAAGAAAAAAAAAAAAAATCCTTCTGTAAGGGATATACATTATATGTTAAAAGGCCTTTCAGATTAGCTTGATTTTTACTTTATTTTATTTGTTGACCCTTACACTTAATTTAGTTGCATATCCACTTATTTGAATGACTCATACCTAGAGGTACAAATTCTATGCAATATACTGCAGGAAGAAAATGGATAACCCCATATGTTATTGGTTAAGGAAAATAAGGGGCTGTAATAAATATTTAATTTCTTCTAATTACCATTGTGACCCCACCCCCACTCATAGTTTTACAATATAAGCAACAATAAATTTTCAACAAATACTGGACTTCTGATTGCTTAGTTTCCTTATCTCAACGGTTTATCTACTAATATATATTCTTGTAAACTTAGCAAACACTCCACTTTAATTAGTACTTCTGAAGAAATCTTTTTCCAATTAACATTTTCAGTGATAAAAAAAAATTCTCATGTCTGGCAATATTTTCAGTTCAATATAAATGGAAAAAAAAAAATAATCTTACATATAAGCGAAATGCACATTTGTCACCAAAATCCAAATGTCAGCCTTAAAATATCTATATCAAACTTTCTTACAAGCGTCACCCATCAGTGTTTGGCTGTTTCTTCCATAGCTATGGAAGCAAAAGAACAGCATTAATCCTGGCCAAAACTAATAATCATAGTCATGCATGCTTTTTACAAGCATATGCCAAATAGTTAGTCACAGTAGTCATTAGGATTACAAAAGTTTGCCAGAATTGATGGGAAGCTCATGAGCTAAGACACAAGTTTAGGATGCAAAAACACTAAATAAGCACATTCAAACTACAAAACTACTTTGCTTCTGCTGCAAACACAGCAATACAGTAACACAGGTTTTATAACAGTCTACAAGTGATGTGAATCTGATTTTCCAACCAGTTAGGTTATATACAAGGATACAAAAGGTACTTATAACATGCTGGTTAGTATAATACGAGAAGCATAGCATTGAAGAATAAGAATAAGGAAGAAAAAGGTAAAAAAAAAAAAAAAAATAAAAAAACAGGTTAACTGGAAAAAGAAATTTTTTAAAAAATCAACGTACGGGGGATAACAACAAATTTCTTCCAGTATAATGTTCGCTTTCTTTCTCCTCTTCCTTTTTCCTTCTCTTCTTTCATCTTCATTTATCTCATTAACTCTATAACCCTCATTTTGTTCTTCTCTTTCTCTAGCTTTCTTCTTCTGCTTGGATTTTTTCCTCCCACAGGAAACTCAATAAGTTACGGTTTGTGCAATTATTTCTATGGCGCCAGATCTCTTGATGGGCTTCATATTCATGAATCTGCAATCAATTAATTATCATTTCTGTGATGACACAGCATTCAAAACAAAAAAATTTTAAAATTCTGACGATGGCCGTAGCAAATTTGACCACCATTTACTAGAAAGCATCCAATCTCAGGAAAGAAAATTGGCAAACTCACCCTGGCTCTGGTGACTCGAATTTAACCAAGGTCGCTTTTCTATTCTCATCATATGGACAATTAATACTTATGCTTATTTTGTTTGGATTTTCATCTTACATACAATATTTTAAATTGCTTTTTATTCAAATTTGCTGGCCTTTCAACACCCTTTACTAATTTCCCTCAATAAGAGGAGTACTCCAGAAATCATTGTTGGAGGTGCCCAGTTTTATTTTTTTTTTCTCGCGATTGTACTGAGTTGTAATGGAGAGAATCTATATATTCATGTATATAAATGCCATTATACAGTTCTTATTCTAAATACTAGACACAATTGTGTCCCCTAATCACCATCTTGCAGCTTCATCTCTCTGGCCCCCGGGAGAGAAATGCCACTACTTTCTCAAACAGCTGAAGGGGAGTTGGCAAACTGTGGAAGCACTCTAGACTGGAAGAACCTAAAGATAAAACATTTAGTTTAATCCTCTATATCATACTTTAAGAACTATCAGAAACAATTCAATGAATAAGAAGGAGAAATAAATTAGATATACTGTTTAAAAAACATCCAGTCAGAAACAGAACAAGAAAAAAGCACACTTATAAAAGAAAGATACCCTTCAAAATACAGTGTTAATACATTATAAAACTTTAGTTACATTAAGGGAATTTCTAGTCTTTTGCTAACATATACTATTGATATTAGGTTATACTCTCACACTAAATTTTATGTTAGTTTTCCATTATTCATTCCAGTCTCATTTTTTGAGAAGATTTTCCTATTACTTAAATGATGTTAGAACAAATCACTGGGTGTAAGGAAGTGTAGTAGAGCATTTGGGTGTGATGTTTCAAACAGCCTGACCCACATCATTGTCCAGCAACGACCTTCATGCCACAAGTGTTGTTATTCACTCAAATCAGCATGAACAAGGTGGCCAGCCTTGGAAACATCTTCACCATTTGCCTATAAAATCAGTAATTGCATTAATTAAACATTGTTCATTAATAACAGCTGTTTAAAATCTGATTACAATAACTTCAAGTCAATGTGAAATATAAATATGATGAGATAGAGAGATAGAGAGATAGAAGAGGGATTGAGAGATAGAGAGATAGAGTGATAGAGAGATAGAGAGATTAGAGAGATAGAGGAAGATAGAGGATAGAGAGAGAGACGGGACGAGAGAGAGGAGAGGATAGATAGAGGTAAATAGATAGAGAGGATTAGAGAGATGAGAGGTCGAGAGTGATAGAGAGTTTTGAGAGATAGATGAGATTAGTAGAGAATAGGTGATTAGAGAGATAGGAGAGAGTTAGAGACGAAGGATGATAGAGAGATAGAGAGATAGAGGGGGGGAGTTGAGAGATAGAGAGACAGAGACAGACTGAGAAAGACAGAGACAGACAGGAGGAACAGACAGAGACAGACATAGACATAGACCATAGAACACTAGACCATAGACATAGACATAGAATTAGACCATTGACATAGACATAGCATTAGACATAGCACATAGACATAGACATAGGACATTGACTTAGGACATAGACGTGACATAGACTAGACCATAGACATAGACATAGAACATAGATTTAAGATATAGATTATAGATATAGTTTATTAGATTATAGATTAGATATAGATATAGATATAGATTTGATATAGGATTTAGATATAGATATAGATAAGATAAAGGATAAAGATAAAGATAAGATAAAGGATAAAGATTAATTGCTAATCAAGCAAAAGTTGCTTTTCATGAAAGTCATTAAATAACTTAATTGATTTTAGTCAGTCACCACATGCCAAAGTAAAATGAACTTTTACCTTCCAACCACCTTGCTAATATGCAATGGACAAAGATCACAAGGAAGACAGATAAGCATCCTTCAGCTTATAGGGTGCAGCATGGGTGGTTACGGCCAATAAATGACATCACCAGG
This sequence comes from Penaeus chinensis, assembly GCF_019202785.1. Taxonomy (NCBI): domain Eukaryota; kingdom Metazoa; phylum Arthropoda; class Malacostraca; order Decapoda; family Penaeidae; genus Penaeus; species Penaeus chinensis. Next base: position 5,256 of record NW_025918592.1, read on the forward strand.
ACATGATTTCTTATTCATTATTGTGCTATGTGATGGTATGCAGCACGCTGTGCAGACGTCGCAGGTTGTTGATACTTCTTCTCAGCCCACATTACGGAACTTAGACTGAAAATAAATAGGAATTCAGGATATTATTGATATGTTGAAACCATACTGATAAAAGTCGTATAGAATATAAACATTACAACAAAAAATATTCCAATAATTAATCAAATAAATATATATTACTATACTATTAATAACAATAAGGCCAATGAATTAAGAAAAAACAAGTCGACTTAAATTTTTGTTTTGTCCAATTACAACTTTAAAATTCAACTGATTTTTTTCATAATATTTATTAAGAGATATTACATAAAGAAGAAACCATGTAATAAGATAATGAAAGGTAAGATCAAAAAAAAAAAAAAAAAAAAAAAAAAAAAACAGAAATTGTGCTTAAGGACTTTTTTGCTATGTTGTATTTCCTTATTCTTCTCTTCGTTTGTTTTGTTCAGCCATAAATCCTGGGAGGAAAAGTGAGTGATAAGCCCATATTAGCATATACAAACAAATCCTACCTTCGGTGTGTTATCCTTGGGACATTCTGTTCTTTGAAGGCGATAATCTTCACGGATGTAGCGCTCACGTGTTTTGAAATCAGTTTGGGTTGTTTGAAAACCTTCAACAGCACCACCTCTTCTTGAAAATTTCCTTATCTTCAATCCTGAAAAAATAGAAGGTTGTAAATTTTAAGCACACTTTTCTAATAGTCTTTAGAATTATTAAAACAAAATGTATAAAAAACTTGTAGAGCAAAAACTGTTTAAAATATTTATATTATCAAAAGCAAAGTATTAATTTAAATACTGAAAACCTAAACTTCAAGAAGTATATATAAAAAAAAAAAAAAATAAAAAAAATAAATACATTCCACTAGTGATATCTCAAATCCACGTCGTGTTGAAAATAAATATTTCTTTCCTTAAAAATCTCAAAATAAATTTTAGAATATAATGTACAGGCATCTTACTGTCCTCCTTTTGCTATGAATGACAACAGTTCTTTTGCCCTGAACTGATGTACAACCATTTCACGGATTCAGTAATAGCATTGTTTACCAATTTGGACATCAACAGTCGTGTGTTTTGATTCCAGAGCCATCTCTGCTGTGGCTTTTTCCACCTTTTAGAAGACAAAAACATTGGAAAATATTATTTAAACTTTAAAGATATTCTATTTGAAGAAAGAAAATTTCTTCAGTAAATCTGTAAACAGTTACATAAGGTTAAGAAAAAACTCATTTTTACCTTATCGTTGAACACGGGTTCTTTCTCTTGTTTTCTTTATTTGAAGCACGCTGTAGCTTGTTATAAACCTGGAAATAAAGAGATTGTAAAGTACATTAGAAATTTCTCACAGTCAACTTACTTGATGCATCAGTCAGTCATTAACTTCTTTAAACATTCCTTCATTCACATTCTTAACATCGACCATAAATTTAAGTAATAAGGAACTTTTTTACCTTTTGTTTTAACTATCCTTTCATTTAATTTTGCTACAACAAGGAGGGAACCAAAAGCAATCTTTATACTGTTCACCTTCATCTTGCGCCAGGGTCATGCATCCTATCCTAACAAGATGTTTAAAGCAATGTTACTTTGCTTCCTTGCCACAAGCAAGAGAATGACTAACAGGCTCCTTGACAAAGCCTCCAAAGTCCTGGAACTGATCTTGGGTCCTCATTGCTACAGTCCAATTCTTAGGGCTGTGGAGTACGAGGTCTCCAAAGACTCAGGATAGGATGTCAACACTATCGCAAGGTCAAGGTCAGTGACATTGTAAGTTCCTAGTGTTTTTTATCTTCTATCCAGTCCATGAAGAGCGGGTGAAAAAAACATAGATGCCATAGAACACTGCCTCACTCCTGAATTCACAATAAAAACAGCTTCAGTACACACTTTACAGCATATTTCAGGACTAGTATGAAGATATCTAAGGCCTTCAGGATCCATTTGAGATTCATTATACACCAAGTCAAAACCCTTGGGTCAATGTAGGCTGTCAGAACAATTCTAAAATTAATAAGAAGTTGCAAAGGTTGTGTTGTGTGAACTTGACAAAAAGAGAATTCTGCCAGCCCCAGTCTCAGAGACAATCAGCCAGATTGCCAGATTTCTGCCAAGAACAGCTGACAGAGCCATGGGGTTTTTTTTGGGGTTGTTGACCCAGCTTCTAACAGGGATCCCATAAATACCAGTCCTTTAAAAAACATCTTCAGCTTTGAGATCACCTCCCTCACTGTAGAGGTTAGTTACAGGTACAGGGAGATTACATGTTGAAAATTCAACCTGGTGCAACTCAAATAATACTCTGCACAATTGTTTATCACACTCAACAGGATCTAAGATGACCTAACTCTCTACTGAGCATTAATGGCAGCTTCTGCTAGACGGATAACATGTCCAGCAATGCAGATTGGTGCTCTCTTGGCACCAGTAAAATCCTCAATAACTGGAAACCTTGCAAAGTCCCATAGGGAAAAAGAAATTCAATTATCATTTTCTCAACTATGGGTTGGATAGAGGTCTTGTAGCCAGCTTAATAATAACCTTATATCACATGGGAAGTTGCCCAGAACAATGGCAGATATCTGTCAAGAACAAACTCTCTGCCAGATAATTACTTTAATTGCCATGATATACACAACCAACATGAGACATGAAGCAATAGCTGTACGCTCAGTCGCAATACAATTTTAACTCATTGCCTGGAGTTACTTCAACTACCAAAGACCAAAATTATACTAGAAGATAGCTATGGCTCCCCTATTGATCCCAGGGGTTTGTGGTAGGAGTTGCTACAAAACAAGGGATATCCACATGCCCATGTGAGAAAGGATTCTGTTTCTATAGGGCCCCTACTTTCTTCAAGATTCTCTACAGTTTAATCTAGACCTGCACAGTAACCAGTTTCCATGGACTACAAAAAAGGCTCTGCAGGAGAAAAAGTTATTGACTAAAGAGAGGCTATGCACTAGCAGGGGAGGCTCTCTCCAGTATCACTGTATCCATTAACAAAACATAAGGGCAGTCTCTATACACTAACTAAAAAAACAAACACAAACATTATTTGACAGATTGGCATGTCAAAATACGCCAACCAATCTCCCGTGTTTATTCCAGTGGGTGGAGGTTCATGATCCGCGCTCAGCATTTTTACGGGACCGCTGATTTGCAAGGTCATGCATTGGTCACAATGTTTATTGCCAATGCCTTGACATATCCACAAGGTGGAATGGACCGGTTCTTCACAGTTCACGTGAACTGTGCATTAGGACAAAATTATCAGTATCGTGCATATACTGATATAGTTTTAGACAAGAAATTTAACATACTAGGAGATCTTACATTTAAATTATATTACTTAGCTTTAAAAAAACACATTAATCTGTACTCAATATGCCCTGACAGCACAGCTAGGTTGTTTGAGCACCAAATCCCTGAGGTTTATATGTATCGGGTGGAATAAGTTACAAAATGTTTGTTATTTGTCAGTAATATGATTAAAACCATTTATTTGTTTCATTTAGTGCTATTTTTTTGTCCTTTCTATGTTGTTATATATGATACTTTCTTTGGTCAACTTTGTTGTTTAGGCTTTCTCAAAGGGATTTTTTATATCCGCTCCAAATTTTACATCTGGGCAATTCACTTGATTGTTGGAGAATACATATTATCAAGCTCTAGAATGGATAAATGACATGTTACTTATAAAGGCAAAAAATACTCCTAGATTTCATAAATTGCTAACAGTAAATTCCCTTTGGAAAGTCACTGCAATAATTAATAATAATCTTATGATATAACATAAAATTAGGTTTAAACCATATAAATATTATATACCAACAGTTACTTATTACTGTTTGCAAATATAATATGGAGGTTCACCATCTTCTCAGAAAAATTACCTCAAAAGAGTCAAAAATCTTCTGTTGTTCTTCATCCAGTTCCTGAGGTTCATCATCACTATCAGGGCCATTACCAATTGGGCATATCTTAAAACTTGTTGAAATGCTACTGAAAGAATTGAAAAAAAAACACACGGAGATCAAGTACAGGACTATGCAGTTAAATATGTATAAAAATCTTTTCCTTTTTCCTATTAAAAACTAAATATCTTTTGTTTTGCAAGTCTTCTTTACTTTTCTCTCATATCTGCATATTATTAACCTATATCATGATTTTTCTAAACAAATACCTACTTTAGAATTCGCCCATTGTAGTGCCTCTCTTACGATTCATTTGCTGGTCATACTCGCGATCATTACTCATACTGCAGTACCTTGCTAACAGTTAAATCTTCTGATGTATCCTCTACTTTGCCAAGGCTGAAGATGGGTTGTTTTACATCAGCTGCTACACCAATTAGGTGCTTTGTAGTAAATTCTCATTCCTCTCTGTTCACAAAGATAAAAATATTTAGAAAAACATCATTTCAACACTCAATATTTTCATTAAAATAAAGTACACTGGGAGATAATGAAACTTTAATTTATTTTAATTCAATTTTTCTAGGACATCCACTTACTGCTCTGGATGTTCTGAGCAAGGTCCTCTGACCATGAGGATCTAGGGAAGGAGGAGGAGAGGTTTGTCTATGGCTGTGTTGTCTGTGAAGTAAAACCATGGGACTGGAGGTCACTGGTGGGTCTGTAGCCAGTCCAGCACTCCCAT
>NW_025918593.1:0-2500 GCF_019202785.1 Penaeus chinensis
ACCTAACCTACCTAACCTAACCTCACCTAACGAAAGCTAACCTAACCTAACCTAACCGAACCGAACCTAACCAAACCTAACCTAACCTAACCTTTCTCTCTCTCTCTCTCTTTGTCTACCTCTCCATATCTCTCTCTCTCTGCCTCTCCCTTTCTCTCTCTCTCTCTACCTATCCTTTTCTCTCTCTCTGTCTACCTCTTTATATTTTTCTCCCTGCCTCTCCCTTTCTCTCTCTCTCCACCTGTCCTTTTCTCTCTCTCTCTCTACCTCTCCTTTTCTCTCTCTCTATGCCTCTTCCTTTTTCTCTCTCTCCACCTTTTTCTCTATGTGCCTCTCCCTTTCTCTTTGTCTCTCTCTCTCTCTATACCTCTTCCTTTTTTCTTTCTCTCTCTGCCTCTCCTTTTCTCTATCTGTCTCTCTATCTCTCTCTCTCTCCATACTTGTTCCTTTCTCTCTCTCTCTCAGCCTCTCCCTTTCTCTCTCTATCTCTGCCTCTCCCTTTATCTCTCTCTCTACCTGTCCCTTTCTAATATTTTACCCATGTCAAATTTGGACTTTGCCAAAAATGGTAGAATGGCAAATATCGGAATTTTGTTAGGTGTTGAGAATTATCGGACATTTTACCAATGTCAAATTTGGACTTTGGAAAAAATGGACAAATGGTAAATATTATCAGAATTTTGTTAGGTGTTGAGAAAAATAGGACATTTAACCGATGTCAAATTTGGACTTTGGAAAAAATGGACGAATGGTAAATATTATCGGAATTTTTTTAGGTGTTGAGAAAAATCGGACATTTTACCGATGTCAAATTTGGACTTTGCAAAAAATGGACGAATGGTAAATATTATCGGAATTTAGTCAGGTGTTGAGAAAAATCGGACATTTTACCGATGTCAAATTTGGACTCTGTACCTCTCCCTTTCTCTCTCTCTCTACCTCTACCTTCTCCCTTTCTGACTCTCTCTCTCTCTACCTCTCCTTTTCTCTCTCTCTCTCATTACCTTTCCTTTTCTCTCTCTCTTTGCCTCTCCTTTCCTCTCTCTGTCTACCTCTTCCTTTCTCTGTCTCCCTCTACCTTTCCTTTCGCTCTCTCTTTCTCTCTTAAAAAATGGACGAATGGTAAATATTATCGGAATTTTGTTAGGTGTTGAGAAAATTCTGACATTTTACCGATGTCAAATTTTGATTTGCAAAAAATGGACGAATGGTAAATATTATCGGAATTTTGTTAGGTGTTGAGAAAATCGGACATTTTACCGATGTCAAATTTTGACTTTGCCAAAAATGGACGAATGGTAAATATTATCGGAATTTTGTTAGGTGTTGAGAAAAATCGGACATTTTACCAATGTCAAATTTGGACTCTGTACCTCTCCCTTTCTCTCTCTCTCTACCTCTACCTTCTCCCTTTCTGACTCTCTCTCTCTCTACCTCTCCTTTTCTCTCTCTCTCATTACCTTTCCTTTTCTCTCTCTCGCTCTCTCTCTCTTTGCCTCTCCTTTCCTCTCTCTGTCTACCTCTTCCTTTCTCTGTCTCCTTCTACCTTTCCTTTCGCTCTCTCTTTCTCTCTTAAAAAATGGACGTATGGTAAATATTATCGGAATTTTGTTAGGTGTTGAGAAAATCGGACATTTTACCGATGTCAAATTTTGACTTTGCCAAAAATGGACGAATGGTAAATATTATCGGAATTTTGTTAGGTGTTGAGAAAAATCGGACATTTTACCGATGTCAAATTTGGACTCTGTACCTCTCCCTTTCTCTCTCTCTCTACCTCTACCTTCTCCCTTTCTGACTCTCTCTCTCTCTCTACCTCTCCTTTTCTCTCTCTCTCTCTCATTACCTTTCCTTTTCTCTCTCTCGCTCTCTCTCTCTTTGCCTCTCCTTTCCTCTCTCTGTCTACCTCTTCCTTTCTCTGTCTCCCTCTACCTTTCCTTTCGCTCTCTCTTTCTCTCTTAAAAAATGGACGAATGGTAAATATTATCGGAATTTTGTTAGGTGTTGAGAAATTTCGGACATTTTACCGATGTCAAATTTGGACTTTGCAAAAAATGGACGAATGGTAAATATTATCGGAATTTTGTTAGGTGTTGAGAAAAATCGGACATTTTACCGATGTCAAATTTGGACTTTGCCAAAAATTGACGAATGGTAAGTATTATCGGAATTTTGTTAGGTGTTAAGAAAAATCAGACATTTTATGCAAAAAAATGGACATTTTACCCCTTTTGCCCCTCCCTTTCTCTCTTTCTCTACCTCTCCCTTTCTCTCTCTCTCTCTTTGCCTATCCCTTACTCTCTCTTCCTGTCCCTTTCTCTCTCTACCTTTCCCTTTCTCTCTCTCTCTCACTCTCTCTCTCCCCCTCTATGCCTATCCCTTACTCTCTCTCTCTTCCTGCCCCTTTCTCTCTTTCTCTCTCTACCTCTCCCTTTTCCTCTCTCTCTCTCTCTCAGTCCCTTTCTCTCTCTCTCTACCTGTCCCTTTCTTTTTCTCTCTC
>NW_025918593.1:7500-10320 GCF_019202785.1 Penaeus chinensis
ACATCTATCGTTTTTTTTAAAAAACGTTTCTCCTCCATTTCTAAAGGTGGGTTAGGTAGATGTAAAACCAAAAAAACCATAAAACAGATAAGAGAAGGAGATATATAAATGTACAAACATATAAATATGTAAGCACTTAAAAAAGTGTAAACAGATAAAAAGGTAAAAATGTAAACCCATAAAAAAGTAAATATATAAATATGTAAACATGCATAGAAATATAAATATATAAATATACATGTACAAACATATAAATACTCAACTGCATAGATATACTACCATATAAATATATAAAACTATGAAATATAAAATATAAATCTATGAATGTATAAATATGCCAAACTATGAAAACATTAATACATAAATATATGAACACCCAAATATATAACCATATGAATATATATATACATATATATACATATATACATATATACATACATACATAAACATACATGCATACATACATATATACACACACATACATACGCATACATACACACATACATACATACACATAAACACACAGGAATATGAACATACAAATATACACCAATACACATATGCGACTACATAAGTATACCGATATACAACTATACATACACACCAATATACAACCATCTAAACAAATACTCACGTGAAACTAAAAAACGGAAATATCAATCTGTAAATATATAAACATATATAAATACCCACATGTAGGATATATAAGAGAGAGGGAAAGGATATATAAGAGATGCGCCCGGGCGGGGTGTGTGTAGCGTCCCCTCGTTCCCGGGCGGGGTGCTCGTGGCGTCCCCTCATTCCCTTCTACTGTCAACATCTAACGTTGGGTTAGGTAGATGTAAAACCAAAAAAACATAAATACAGATAAAAACAGTAGATATATACAAGTACAAATAAATAAAAAAGTAAGCATATATACACACACACATATATACGAACCCTGAATATATAACTATATGAATACATGTATACACACATATACATACGCACACATACATATACAAATATATCCATATATATATATATACATATACACACACATACATACACACATACACACACATACATATACACTTACATACACATATAAATACGCAGGAATATGAACATACAAATATACACCCATACACATATGAATAAGTAAATACAAAGGTGTAAATATCCGAGTATCTACATACGTAGATATACGTAAATCCATCAAAACATACCCATACATATACAAAAGATAAACATGTATATATAAATACACCCATATATTCTTATACATACATATATACGCATACACACACACGCACACACTTATATATGTATATACCTATACATACACATACATAGCGCCCGGGCTGGGTTTGGCGTCCCCTCGTTCCTGTGCGGGGTGCGTGTAGCGTCCCCTCGTTCCCGTCTATTGTCAGCACCTTTCTGTGCTTAAACAACGTTTCTTTCATTATGTGAAGACTTATCCCCGAGCAGAGGGGAGGGGAACTCTGCTCTTACCAGTTTCTCTGCAATTGTCTTACCCTTTCTCCATGCTATCATGGGTGGTGGGCCTCTTAGTCTGTTTTCCCAAGGGGTGTCTATGGCATTTTCCTGCGCCCATTCCCAGATTTTGTTAATTGACCTGCGTAACTGGCCTGCTATATTTTGAGAATAAAGCATGGGAAAGATTATTCTGTTTAAAAGTTCTTTCTCCTTCACATGCAGGAGTGTATCTCTCGGTATTCCTTCAAGCCTTACCATTGCCTCTTTGAGGATCTTCTCACTGTATCCTCTTTCCCTGAAAAAATTAACCATTTCTTTCAGGGCTCCCTCTAAAAGATCAGGGTCGCTCACAATTCTCTTCACCCTGATTCCTTGTGAGAAGGGGAGACTTTTCTTAAGATTTGGGTGGTGGCTAGAATGAAAATGCAAGTATTGGTGCGTGTTTGAAGGTTTATGGAACACTGTTGTCTGCAGGAAGCCGTCCTTGTCTACATACACCATAGTATCTAGAAAAGGTAATCTGTTTTTGTCAAATTCAACCGTAAATTTCAGATCTGGGTGGAACTGGTTAAGCTCTCTGTAGTATTCCTGCAGGTCTTCCTCTGTGCCCCGAAACACTCCAAAAATGTCGTCGATGTATCTATAGAAAAACTCTGGTTGTTTTCTCAACTTTTTCCTCTTTTTTTCAATACTCACGTGCACAAAAATTTCTGCTACTGCCACAGACACTGAGGCTCCAATCGCTGTGCCTTTCATCTGTTGGTAGTACTTACTATCAAATCTCAGTAGGGTCCCTGAAAGGATGTGTTTAATCCCTTCTTGTATTAGGTAAGGGGGAGGGGCAGTTATGTTGTATAATTCCTTCAACCTTCCTTGTATATACCCAAAGTTCTTTTCGTAAAAGTTCGCCACAACCCATGCTGCTTCCTCCTGTGGAATAGAGGGGTAAAGGGACACAATGTCGAAGGAGAAGAGGTAGGTTTCTCCCTCCAGTTTCGGTGCTTCTTTAAGCTTCCCTAAAAAATGGGTTGTGTCCTTCAGTCTTTCTGGAAGAAGGTCTAACAACGGGGAGAGGAAAGTAGTTAGTAGTCTGTCTACTGGTCTCGTAGGCGCACAGCATCACTGAGTACAGGCCTGCCTGGCCAAGTTCCCAAATCCTCATCTATTTTTTTGTGAGTTTTTGGGAGGATGTACCAATGGGAATACTTGGCTTATGGGCCAACAGGGCCTTTTTTTTTTTTTTTCTTTTTTTTTTTTCTTTTTCTAAAACTTCTAAATTTGTTTCTTCTTTCCCCCTTAAAAATAATTTCCCGTGGGTTGGGTAGAATTGTAAATTTG
>NW_025918594.1:0-11238 GCF_019202785.1 Penaeus chinensis
TTTTTTATTTTATATTTCATGTAATAAAAATTTCCGGACCTGTGCGTACATTGGAGCTTGTCTAACTGGACCTTTGCTTATAATAGTTGAGTAGCCCTGATCTAGACACTCTTTCCAATGTATATGAATGCTACACTGACGGATCCTTGCAGTCTCGGAGCAGAGCAGGATGCGCTTTTGTTGTATATAAAAACAATATTTTGCAGCACCAGGATTGTAGAAGGGTTCATGACTGGGCTAGCACTATGCAAACCGAGTTGGCAGGAATACTCATGGCCACCGAATTTCTATTGAATCAAGGCTCAGTGGTCATTTTCTGCGATTCACAGAGTGCTCTCCAGGCTCTGAACACTCTAGACAAAGGTGCGGGAAATATTGCAAATGACATCAGGATAAACGTGTATCGTGCAAAAGAACGAGGCCATAATATACGTTTTGTGTGGATTCCATCGCATGTTGGAATCCCTAGGCATGATCATGCTGATCGCCTAGCAAAGTCAGCATGTGACAAACAAAGTGTGGACATAGATCTTGGGATACCTCTTTCTAGGATTTTCTACATCATTAAAGCCTCCTTCAGAGAGGACTTGACTGAGTTGATTAATTCTCAGCGCCATGAAAGCTGTAGCATAAAGCACAATGACCGGTTTAGGCAAGATTACTTTATCTATGGTTTATATAAAACAAGAACCAGACAGTGTGATGTTTTGACTGCAAGAATCAGGCTTGGGTATTGATTGTATTGGCAGGTCAGTACAGTTTGTAATGTCGAAGAAACTAAGTGTTAACTGTGTAATGAAGAATATAAGCGAACAATTGTACATTATATCTCAGAGTGCCATGTGATACAGCCTTTCAGGCCACCTAGCATGAGGTACGGAGAACTATGTAACTACTTCATATCATCTGATGCCCTAGAAGATATACTTATGTTGTATCCTAAATTTGGAATGTAGTATCACATAACCGAATATAAAATGTATTGATACTTTCCCACGCCCAAGCTATATGCCGGCGTGGCAGATGAGTGGATAAAGGACTGTGCAATTGTTCCTTTCCTTAAACTGATAAAGTACTCATAGCAATGTTAAAGGCTAAAATTCAAATGTAACACTATGTAATGTTATGACCATGCATTAAATGTACCACAGCTTGCCCACGCCTGTGCAGTTAGCCAGGGTGGTAAATAAAGGACTGAAGTAAAACTCCTTAATAAACCTTTCCCTTCTAATGATTGGGATGATCAATAAAGAGGAAGAAACCAAACACTTGTCAAGATGTCATAGAACACCAACAAATTCGACTCCTTTCGGGCGACTGGCTCTTTGCTGTACAATACCCTCAGTATAATTATGCAAAGATCTTGACCTCTTCCAGTTCTCTGGCACACTCTTTCTTACTTCCAGGTCCTGTTTATGTTTTCGAACCATGGCCAAGGATTTATGTGCCTGCATGTGTACGTGTATGTGTATATACTGTATACACATAGATGTGTGTGTATGTGTTATGAGTATGTTTAACTGTTGTGTACACAAGAGTATGTATGCGTGTACATTATGTCTATGAATGAGTGTGCGTTTATATGTAAGTGTACATGTGCATGTGCTTTTATGTGTGTACTTGTGAGTGCATGTGTGTTTGCTGGTATGCGTCCGTGTACATATGAAATCATTTGCATACATGTATAGGTGTATCTGTCTACACGTAGATGTGTGTGATGCATTTATGTACACATGTGTGTGTATGTGTGTTATGAGTACATGTGATAGATTGTATGCAAGTGCATATTTATAATATATATATATATATATATATATATATATATATATATATATATATATATATATATATATATACACACATGAGTGTGTGTGCATGTATATGTGCGTGTACGTGTGTGTGTGCTTGTATGCTTATGCGGGTATGGGTGCTTATGTGCGGGTATCTGTGTGTACATGTATGTGTGATTGTACTTGTATGTGCGTGTACTTGTACGTGTGTGCATGTATGTGTGCCTGTACGTGTATATGAGCGCGTATGTGTATGCGTGCATGTATATGAGTGCGTGTCCGCATATGTGTGCATATATATGTATGTGTGTGTGTCAATAGATGCCGTAGCTTTGCTGGATTTGATGATAATGTGGACAGAATTAAGAAATAAAATACTGTGATAATATGCATAGAAATAAGAAATAACTAGTGTTATTGCCGGGGCAGTAAACGCTTTCATTCGTACTCCGCGAGTCGGCGACACAGATGTTGGGGAGGAGGGGACGCAGCCCCGTGCGAGGAGCATGTGTGTCACGAGCCCCGGCCTAGCCGTTCTCTCATCTCTTTTGCACACTTTTATTTAAAAGGGATACATATATATTAAACACAAGGGTTACCTGGAATAGATAAACATGTTAAAGGGGGTCCTCCATTGTGCAAAGGAATCACTGGTGCAAGGTGTACTATTGTCAACTCGGAGCGGCGGCTGATAAGAAGATAAAGTCTTTTATCTCTCTCCTCCCTCCCTCCTCTCTCTCTCCATATTTCCCCTCCTCTCTTTTTTCTCTCGCCCCTCCCGTGCCCTTCTCTCACTTTTTCTCTCCCTCTCTCTTTCTGTCTGAGGTTTTCCCTCTTATTTTTATTTTCTCTCTCTCTCTCCTTCCCTCCTTCCCTCCCTCTGCCTTTGCACCCCTCTGCACCCCCTCCTTTGGGGTCAGCCTAGATAAGGCAGCGCTACAGATACTTATGAAAAGTCTTCTCATCCTGCTTACGGGTGCTGCTGTTCGCCCTACGAACGCATCATTCACAAGCCCAGGGACGGAAACGCGTCGGTGATGTTTGACGTCAATCGAAGCAGATCTACAGAGAAAATGCTTGCGATGAAAAGGCTCCCTCGTTTTGTGTTTTGTGTTACTGACAGAGCTAAGATTTTTCTCTTTTTCTCTCGCTCAATTTCCCTCCCTGTCTTGTTTTCTCTTTTTTCTCTCGCAAGACTTTCTCTCTATCTTTCTTTTTTCCTTGTTATTGCTCCCTCTCCCACTCACAGTATCATTTTTTCCACCTATCTCTCTAACCTCCTCTTAATCTTTATCCCTCGCACCGACTCTCGTTAATTGTTTTTGTTTCCTTCTCGCCGAAACTCTCCCACTCGCTATCTCCATGATTCTCTCATCGTCTTTCGCCCTCCCTTCCCTCCATTTTTCTCTCCCTCCACTTTCCATTTCCCTGGTTCTCTCTTCGTCTCTCGCTCTCTCCTCTCTTTCCCTCTCTCCCTCTCTCGCTCTACCATCCATCACTCTCCTCCCCCTGACCCCATGAGCGCGTCTCGCCTCAAGCGCCGACCGTCACTGGCCTGGCTCTCCTTCAGCAGCCACGTGGCGGCTTTGTTTATATTAGCACACGGAGTCGTGCCAGTGTGGGGAGCTGCGGCGTGCGGTCGGACATGCGGCCGAGTTGCTCAGGACAACGCTCACGCACAGACAACAAACGGAGGGAAGGACCGCCTAAAGAAAGCTACTATTTAAGGCAACACCGATGCGGCAGATAAGCGGCGATATCTTGGGTTGGTACCTTTAGTTTAATAGTAACTGATGAATATACACAGGTACTAATCTGTTACTCCTGCTAACACTATAATAGTTTGTGCAGTTTTCCTCGAACTTGATATTTAATAATTCTATGTATCTGAAGTACCCTACATATTTTTATCTTTTAACATACCTAAAGTTTGAGTGTGAAATGTGAGCCCACACCCAGACATATCAAGATGAGCATAATGATAACCTAAGTTACCTCATCCTTTATAATGTAAACTTTTGTTTCAATAAACTTCCCTTCCTCTCTCCCTCCCTCCCTTTGTATACCTCCGAACGCCCTCCCTCGGGGTCAGCCGAGATTAGACAGTGCTATAGAAACTTATGGAGAAGCCTCATCCTGCTTATATGCCTGACTGTTTGCGTTTGTATGTGTGTGTTTGAATGTACTTGTCTATGTATGTAGACGTTTCCATGAGTGTGTGTTTCCATGGGTATATATGTGTGAGTGTGATTAAGATGTACCTGTTGTTTAGCAGGGCGGCAGCTGATAAAAAGATAAAGCCTATCTCTTTCTCTTTCTTCTTCTACCTCTTGTCCAACATTATCTATCTGTCTCTCTCTCTCTTCCCCCCTCTTTCATTAACTCTCTTCCCCTCTCTCTCTCGTTCTCTCTTTCTCTTTTGTTCTTCAGTCTCTATTACCCCTTATTACCCCTTCTCATCCTGCTTACGTGTGCTGTTGTGTTCGCCCTTCGAACGCATCATTCAGAAGCCCAGGAGAGGAAGTTTGACACAAATCGGAATTCACACCTCGCTTCTCACAGACGGTATTTGCTTCATAGAGACGGAATTCACACCTCACTTCAGAAAGAATTCACTTCGGAGAGACGGAATTTACACCTCACTTCGCACAGACGGAATTCTCCTCAGAAAGACGGAATTCACACTTCACTTCAGACAGACGGAATTCACTTCACATAGACGAAATTCACTTCAGAGAGACGGAATTCACTTCGTTTAGACGGAATTCACACTTCAACTACACAGACGGAATTCACTTCAGAGAGACGGAATTTACTTCGTTTAAACGGAATTCACACCTCACTTCACACAGACGGAATTCACTTCACATAGACGAAATTCACTTCAGAGAGATGGAATTCACTTCGTTTAGACGGAATTCACACCCCACTTCACACAGACGGAATTCACTTCAAAGAGACGGAATTCACGCCTCATTTCACACTGATAGAATTCCGTTCAGAGAGACGGAATTCACACTTCACTTCACATAGACGGAATGCACTTCGTTTAGACAGAATACACACCTCACTTCACATATAGGGAATTCACTTCTGAGAGACGGAATTCACACCTCATTCAGAAAGAAATCAAACATACGTTTGTGTGTGCCTGTCACTATATGAAAGTGTTTATCTGTGTGTTTCTCTGACTGTGTTTGTCTTTATTTTTATGGGTAGGTTTGTATACGTATGTATGTGTGCATATCTTATGATTTGTATGCGTGTGTCTATGTGAGTGGAAAGTGTACCTGTTGGCAACTCGGGGCGGCTGATAAAAAGAATTCGCTCCCTTCTCTCTCGCTATCCCTATTATCACTATTATTTCGCCGCCAGTGATTCGCAGAAAAGAAGTTAAATGAAGCACACGAACCAAACTCTACGTCTGTGAAGAGAAATCGACAAAGGGTGTTTTTTCATGCAAAGATTATTCGCATATTTTTGCTTCCTTCCCCCTAAATGTATTCCTTGTTGATATTTGTTTAGCTTTCGTCTTAAGATCATATCACTCTCACAAAAATACTTTCCAGTAATAACTTTACCAAAAAATGGAGACTTTTTCCTCATTACTAAAAGAAATGTAGATTTATTGGATCTTAATACTTTGTCGTTTACACCTTTAGTCTATATCTATTATGATGATAGTAATATATATGACTGTTGATTTAATTTCTAATCTGATTATTATGATGATTTTCTCTCTCAATTACCCTCTCTGTATCTCACTCGTTACACTCTCCCTCTCTTTCTCACTTGTCTAGTCCCTCTCTTACTTACTCAGTTACTCAATCACTCATTCACTCACTCAACTACTCACTTTCTATCGCTTACCCAAATACTCTCCCCTTTCTCAATGACTTTCTCTCTTTCACTCAATTACTCTCTCTCACGTTATTGATCAATCTTTGTCTCTGTCATTTATAGTGACGTAACTAGAAAGATAAGTAGTTGGCTGCTCATTCTTATCAGTGTTATCACCTTACGCCGTGTGTCTGTTCTTTAAACGCTTTCCGAACCAAAGGCAGATTTCGCAAGTGTTTCCGCCAGTAATTAGGACGAATAGAGGGCTGCCTCCACGGAAGGACTCTCCAAGTCGCCCTTGAAGGCCAGTCCTCCAGGGAACGTCCGGCGAGAGGCAGCGGACCTCACGGAAGTGTTCTTGGACCCTTATCGTGGAATGTCAACTTCATCCCACAGAGAATAGAAGGGAGGTAGGGAATATAAGAGAAAATGAGAGAGGGAGAAAGAGAGAGAGCATAAGAATAAATGAAAAAGAGAGAGAATACAAGAGAAATTGTGTGTGTGGGAGAGAATAGAAGAGAGAATGAGAGAGAGACAATAGAAGAGAGAGAGGAAAAGAGTTGGCAGAATCCACAGATTCCGTAGCTCTGTTGGGCAAGATGACTTCGCAAAAAAAAAAAAAAAATCCTGTCGCACGTCGCTATTCAACCGCGACGGAGAGATGGAATCCATTCGGTATGTTCGCTTATTTCCCCTTTCCGAGCCCTTCTTGTAGTGATTGACCTCGTCGATCTTTAGTCATCACTGCAGGAAGTAATACGGTATAAGAAAATCTGCTCTCACCCCCAACTCTCCCACAGGCGATAGTTTCGCTATAAATTTTCAATAGGGGTTGCGGAGGCGGCTTTGCAGCATCGAAGCCTTCCCCATGCATCATCAGCTATAGTATAACACGTCCTCCGGCTGGCAATATCACCTCCAGGCCCCAACAAAACCAACTTTATCTCGCGAGTGAGGAGGATGCCCGCGCACACCACACCAACACGATTACCAATGCCAATATTTTGCTACTGGCCTGCTAAGCCAGTAGCAGAATCTGAAATAATCACACATCGTGACAATAATCAGGAACGAAACGGGTTTCCCCTGTCCAGTTAAGCGGTCGTGGGAGTATTTTTTTAATATAAGAGGTAAGACACAATTTGTGGGATATTTGTTCGGCCTAAAGTGACTTAGTGATCGGTGCTTTCCTTTCTTCGGGTATAAGTTCCATTTTTACTGTTTCATCGTTCGTTTATCTTACTTGTATGGTTTCTATTTTACTTTTATCATTAGTTTTAGTTTCATTGTATCATTTGTTTTATTAAGTGCATTGTTTCATAGTTCGTATTTTATTGTTTTAAGTTACTTTTGTACTATTCATTTTACTGTCTCTTATTCGTGTTTGTATTCCAGTTTGTTTTATCGTTTGTTTTATTCGTGTTTGTGTTTTATCGTTTCATGTGTTTTACTGTTTGTCTTTCAACTTTTATGTGTAATAAACCTGTTTTACGCATGCATAGTTTTATAAACGCCCGAAATTAAGAAAAGATCACGGTAGGATTGCTACCCACAGCTACCTACAGTGAATGGTGAGTTTTCTTGAATTTAATGAAGGTGGCTATTTGCTTTATTGCGTCTACGCACACGCCTCTCCTTGGCTTACATCACGCTTACCAACCTTCATATTCTCGCACCAAACATATACACCACACACACATACTACACTTACACTCTTTCGCTCCTTTCCTCACATCTTGTCTTCTACACTACCATCCTTCTCCCATACACGCTACGTTCCCATAAGATAATTAAATGGGTGGTGGCAGTGACTCCTCTTTACATATCTTGCGATAAATAATTGTATTTAGCTTTTGCTACACTCTCCTTCTTCCTCCACCTCCCCACTCCTCCCTCAGAATCCGCAGAGTTGCCGGCGCTCCCCGAAGCTACGCCAAGGGCTACTTACGAGGCGTGCGTTGCGGGCCGAGGCAGCCATCGTAGCGGTTGGGGCGTAGGGCTCTCAGGACCACTAGGTCCCAAGGTTTTTGTGTGGGTTTCTTCGTAAAGAGATCGTTTGACACCCCACGCAAAGACGACCTTGGCCTTGTGTGCTGATTTTGGGTGTTATCACACTTACCTTACGTTGGAGCTAGTGTTTTAATTGTAGGTCAGAGTGCTTACAATTAAAACACGAAGCACTGTGGCAATTGACAGTTTTACTGCGAGGTGCCGGCCGAACATATAAGGGTTCACGCCCGTTCGGCAGGGTTCAACCCCGACCTTCCCTAACACACAAAGTCTGTCAATTGCTCAGTGTGCCTCCCTTTTTTGAAACCACTTTCCGCCGTTCCACGTTCCTGTCATATTAGCTTTGCTAGCCTTCCCCCAATTTCCCATCACCATCACCCTTACGCTATGCGATCATGGGTCACATGATCGAATTAACATACTCTGGGGAGCCCATCTCCTGTCAGGTGGCTCTCCAGAAAATCTTCGAACGCACAGAGGTTGCAGTCACGCACTGATTTAAAGTCCATAACGGTTATAAAGTTGTTGTAGCCAAGCCAGAACAAATGACCCCCTTCCTCTCCTCATCTGGCCAAAGAAAACTCGCTGCTCAGGGCTTTAAACCCATTCCTTCCCCTGAAACCAAGGCAAAATGCACGGTCGTGGCAAAAAAGATCGACAAAACAATCCCGCCACGATCGTGTGAGGCCATTCAGGCGGAAATAACAGCCAAAAACGATGTCACTGTAGTTGACATTTACAAACCTCCTGAATCTCGGATCGTCAAGATCCGATGCTCATCGCCTGAAGAGGCACAGAAACTCATTTCTCGTGGGATCGTGATGTTTAACACATCCGTCCCCACCTATAACATAGAGCCTGAGTGCTTCATTCAGATTGATCAATGCCTGAAGTGCTACAGATACAATCACAAAAAAACACACATGTACACACGAACAAAGGTGCAGTCGTTGTGGCGAAGTTGGGCACTTCTTCGCCACTTGCAACAAGCCCACCAAATGTTGCAACTGTGAGGGGCAGCACGCCGCCGTCAGCGGGTCTTGCCCTACACGTCTCCCTGGAAGTCCTGCCGCCGACAGGGAGAAATCTCTGCTCGACGCGGGCGTGGGAGATAGCCTCTGATTAGCGATCTCACTCGTATTTCACCCTCGCAGTCCCCCGGTTAGCCGAGGGCGCCACCGTTGCCATGGGCGAGAAGTCCGTGCACGGTGGGGCCCCGATGGCGCCTGGCAGCCCGCCCTCTCCGCTCCCAACCTCCCGTTAGCCGAGTGCGCACCGCAGCCCGGGCATGTTGACTCGCCGACCCATGAGTTCGCTCATGCCAGGCGAATCCCGCCATGCCAGGGCCACGCGCTGGCATGGCGGGATTATGAGAATGCAAACCTCACACTTATTTCATACCTCATTCCATTTAGGGGAAATTTTCCTTTCACTTCACAAAGATAAAAATCACACCTCTCTTTTGACAGAATTCACCTCTACGTTTGTGTGTGCGAGTTTGCTATGTGTGGCTGTGTTTGTATCTGTGTGTTTGTATCTGTTTGCAAATATTAGTATGAGTGCTTGTTTCAATGTGCTTGTCTCTTTCTTTGTCTCTGTGCGCGTGTGTTCAATTGTTCATTTATTTTTTTCTTTCTCTCTATTTACCTATCTCGTTCTCTCTCTCTTTCTCCTAATATATCCATTTCTCCTCCCCCCCCCCCTCGCCTCTCTAAGATCTTTTTTTGATCTTTACCAGATTTCTTTTCTCCCATTCCCCCTACCATTTCTCTCTATCTCTCTTTCCCACTGCCCCTCTTTCCTTTTCTATCTCTTTCACTTTTACTCTTTTTCTTGTTTAACTATCTCTCTCACTCTCTTCTCGCTTCCCTTCAACCCCTGACTTTCTCTCCCTCTCTCTTTCCTTCTTTCTCTCACTTTTCTCCCTTACCTCCCCTCTCTTTCTGTCTCTCGTTATCTCCTCTTCCCTAACCCCTATCTCTCTCTATTTCCCCCTCCCCAGCTTTCTTTCACTCTCTATTTCTTTGTGTGTGTCTCCGTCTCTTTTTCTCTCAACTCCTCTCTCTCGCCTTATCCATCCCTCTCCATTTCTCCCTTCTTAGGCCGCATCTCTCCCCTCCTCCTCCGTATCTCTATTTCTGTCTCTCTCCTTCCCTCCCTCCCTACCTCTGCCTGCTTTTCCATCCCACCACACGCTCTCCTTGTCGTCAGCCTTGAGGCAGCGCTACAGATATTTATGGAGAAGTCTTTTCATCCTCCTTACGCGTGCTGTTGTGTTTCTTTATGTTTTTTCTTTCCTTGAATTTCTCTCTCTCATTTTCGCTATCTTCCTTCCTCCTGACTCACTCTATCTCTTTCTTTCCCATTCTAACTCTCGCTATTTCTCTCTTTTTCTGCCTCACCTCCTCTCTTCCTCACACACTCTGTCTCTCACTTCTTTTCTCTCCCTCTTTGTAAATTGCTTTTCTATCTCTTTCATTCGAAATTACTTCTCACTCTAACAATTACTTTCTCTCTTCACCCTCAATTATATTTTCAATCTCCCAATTACTTTCTCTCACTCTCCTAGTTACACTCTTCCTTTCTCTTTCCATCTCTCTTTTTCTTTCTCTCTCCCTTTTAATCTTTCCGAAACACCTGCGTGTTTCCTCCACCTCTGACCATGGGAACTTAATGTGACGTAACTTCAAAGATAATCATCTGACTGCTCTTTTTTATCAGCTTTTCCACCCATAAGTAGATGTCCACAGACGTAACTTCAGCTTCTTTGTCACTCTTTTTAGTTAATTTATTTATTTTTATATTTTTCTTTATTTTTATCTTTCTAAAACTGTTCATTCTATTTCCTCTTGATTCAATGTTGCTTTCGCTTTCATTCGCCTCCTGCTTAGTGGCCAGGCTTTTAGTTCGTCTGGGCAGAGCGCAAGGCTGACTCGCAACCTGCCAGCGCTGCCACCATGAGCTGCAAGCTCGCTGCTTTACGGGCCTTTCCCGGGGCCAAGCTCGTGGGCAGGTGCCACTGACACTGTGCCAACCCTTCGCAACTCTAGTACATTGGTCGCGGTAAGCTCAGTTGTGGATGCCAGCCTCTAGTAGCATTAAGCCACTCGAACTCTACAGGGCCCTCCACCACGTGCCACGTGTGTCCTGCACTCAACCTTTTCCTTCACTTGTGGTCCGATTTAGGTCAAGGCAATCGGCCGAGAAATGAATCTAACGATTGGGATGATCAATAAAAAGGAAGAAACCAAGCACTTATCAAGATGTCATAGAACACGAACAAATTCCTTTCGGGCGACTGGCTCTTTGCTGCACAATCCCCTCAGTATAAATATGCAAAGCTCTTGAACTCTTCCAGTTCTCTGGCTCACTCTTTCCTACTTCAAGGTCCTGTTTATGTCTTCGAACCATGACCAGGAATTCATGTGCGTGCTCGTGTATGTGTCTGTGTATATACTGCATACAGGTAGATGTGTGTGTGAGATTCGTGTATGTGCGTGCATGTGTATGTGTTATTAGTATGTGTAAGTGTTGTGTGCGGAAGAGTACGTATGTGTGTACATTATATGTGCTTGAGTGAGTGTATGTGTGCGTGTAC
>NW_025918595.1:5000-7500 GCF_019202785.1 Penaeus chinensis
TAAAAAATAATGATAAGAAAATAATACTGATAATAATAATAATGATGATAACAATAGTAATAATAATACGATATAATAATGGTAAAATAATCATAACAATAATAACGATAAATATAACAATATTGATGTTGATGATAATGATAAAAACAATAATGATAATAACAATAAAGATATATATAATAATATTTCTTATTATGAAGATAATAATATTGAAAATGATGAAAATATTAATAATAAATATAACAATAATAATAATAATAATAATGAAATAATGGTAATGATAACGATGATATTGAAAATTATAAAGATAATTATGGCAACAATGGTACTAATGATAATAATCATAAGAATGATAATATAGTAATAAAAGTATATTATTATTAATAATAATAAAACAAATAATAGTTATGAAAATAGTAATAACAATAATAAGAATAGGAATTATAACAACAATAATGATAATGCAAATAATAATAATAACAACAACAACAACAACAACAACAACAATAATAATAATAGTAATAGTAATTATATTAATAATAATAGTAATTATATTAATAATAATAGTAATAATAATTATATTAATTATAATAGTAATAGTAATTATATTAATAATAATAGTAATAGTAATTATATTAATAATAATAATGATAACAATTACAATGATAATAATGCCAATAATAATAGTAATACTACTACTAATAATAATATTAATAGTAATTCTAATAATAATAATAATGATAATGATAATAATAATAATAAAAATAGTAGTAATAATAATATTAATTATAATGATAATAATAACAATAATAAAAATTATAATATAATAATAACAATTATAATAATAATGAGAACATAATAATAATAATAATATACAAACGATATTAATGACAAGTATGATAATAAGGATGTCCATAATGATGGTGATTATATTCATAACAATAATCATGATATTAATGACTCCTGCACTCGTCTCATTTATTTATATATATATATATATATATATATATATATATATATATATATATATATATATATATATATATATATATATATATATATATATATATATATATATACATTAGAATAAATATATATTGACACACATACACATATATATTGTTTTTTTTCACTCAATTTCACTAATAATCTTTACAAAGACATTCTTGTTCATGAATTTGCCAGAATGTTTACCAGTTTACATATAGTTCAATGAAAACAAAGAAGTATTGTTTTATTTAGTACCTGAGGCAGTTGCCATGTTGGATTTCTGTCTGTTTTCCCTAATAGCTTTCTTATATATAAAATTATGCATAATCTTAGATTTACATATCAAAAGAAGAATAGTTGCTCTACAAACTTTGTTTGGATGCCACTGATTCTGCTGAAACTGTATTTGATTTTTTTATATTTACTTTTCAAAATAACCTAATCTGTGCTATAAAACAATAAACGCACACATACACACACATATATACATATATATACACACATATGTAAACATATGTATATATATACAATTATAGGTATAAGTACATATACATGTAATATATATATATATATATATATATATATATATATATATATATATATATATATATATTTATATGTATGTATGTATGTAAGCTTTGGACTCCAAAACGACTACGACGTTTATCGTCCTTTTTTAAAACGTAAGGCATGCATCGACCCCTTCGATAGTCCCACCGAACCCCAAAGAACAACAACAACCACTTTGCAGGCACCTGGGCTAGCCTTCCCTTATCTCCAAGACCCGGGAGAAGAGCAGGAGTTCCCTCAATCTGCCTTCGCTTCTCGATCAGTCGAGTAGAGTTCCCTTGAGCGGAGACGCCCAAGGAAAGGCACACGCGGTTACTCAGCTGAGATGAATTAACCGGGGCAGAGAATGTGTGAAGATATAAGGTAAGGTCATAGATAATTAGTTCAGGTATTTCGTTCTGATTCAAATATTCATGCATGCAAATACGCAGAATGTAGTTAAGTGAACTTAATAACTGTATACATACATATACATAATTCTATATATAGATATATATCATGTATGAAAATATATATTATATATATCACATATACTATGCATACTATATCTGTCTTTCTATTAATATGTATATATATATATATATATATATATATATATATATATATATATATATATATTTATATATATATATATATATATATATATATATATATATATATATATATATGGGTATATCATATATATATATATATATATATATATATATATATATATATATATATATATATATATATATGGGTATATTATATATATATATATATATATATATATATATATATATATATATATATATATATATATCTTGTATTCTTACTCATAACTATACGCATATATATAACTATATATACACAAACATAGCCGTGTACATGTACACACACATACATACCTGCATACAGACATGGACACATACATACATACATATGTGTATTCCCCCCTACA
>NW_025918596.1:0-7500 GCF_019202785.1 Penaeus chinensis
TTTAGAAAATCTTTTTTTCCCCTTTCCCCCCTTCCAAATAGATTTCCTTTAATTTTCAAAAAACCTACTTTCTAAATTAAATTTCCCCCCCCCTTCCCCCCCTCCCCCCCCCCTCTTTTTTTAGGGAAAAGACCCATTTTTTTTCAAATCTGAAAGAAACACCAAAATTGGGTAAGGGGGGAAAAAGGAAAAAATGGGTTTAAAAATTTATTTTATTTTAAAAGGGAAAAAGATTGGGTGAAAAAAAGTTTAAAAATGAGGAGGAAAGGAAAGGGAAAAAAGAAGGGGGGAGGGAAAAAGGAAGGGAAAGGGGGAGGGAAAAGAAAAAAAAAAAATTTTGAAGTCCCTTTTTCCCCCCCCTTCTTTCCCTTTTAAACACATCAAGGGTTTTTTCCCCCCAGTAAAAAATGATGGGGCCCCCCATTTTAAACCCAAATGACCCCCCCTTTTAAAAATATTTTTTTTGTTTTTTATATATTTTTAAAAAAAAAATAAAAAAAAAAAAAACTCGAGTTTTTTTTTAAAATTTTTTTTTTTTTTAATAAACCAAAAAATTGGGCCCTTTTTCAAAAAATTTTTTTTTTTTTTTTCCCCTTTGTGTGGGTGGATTTTTTTTTTTTTTAAAAAAAAAAAAAAAAATAATTTTTTTTTTTTCAAAAAAAATCCAATAAAGATTAAAAAATACCCCTTAATTTTTTATGATTACATCCCAACAGTGGGGTGTAAACAATCCCCCATAGAAGATTTAAAAAAATAATAAAAAAAAAAAAAAATTTTTGGGGGTTTTGGGAAAAAAGGGGGTGGGCCTTTTTTTTAAAAATTTGGGGGAATTTTGGTTAAAAAATTTTTTTTTTCCTCTTCCCCCTCCCCCCCCCCAAAAGCTTTTTTTTCCCCCCTTTTTCCCCCTTTTTTTTAAAATCCCAAAAAAAAAAAAAAAAGGGGAAACCTCCCCCCTTAGGGGTCCCCCCCCCATTTTCCCCAAGCCCATTTAAACAAAATTTAAACCCCAAAAACCCTTTTTTTAATAAACCCTTTTTTTCCCTTGGGAAAAAAACAATATTCAAAAAAAAAAAGAAAAAACCCAGAAAAATTGGAAACCCCCCCCATAAAAAAACCCCCCCCCCAAGCCCCCCTCCCCCCCAAAAACGGGTAACAATTTTTTCCCAAAATTAAAAAAATTAAAAAGTATTTTAAAAAATTAAATTGGGCCCCCGACAGGTTTTTTTTCCCAAAAAAACTATTCCCAAAGTGATTTTTAAATTTTTAAAAAAATTTAAAAAAAAAAAGTCCCTAAAAAAAATTTTTTTTTTTTAAAAAAAAACCCCTTTGCGAAAAACAAAAGTCCCCCTTTTATGCCCCCCTCCCCACGCCCAAACCCCTTTTAAAAAAAGTTCCGGGGAACAGGCCCCCCGGGGTTTTGGTTTTTTTTTGGGAAAAGGGTCCCCCCAAAATGGCCCCCCTCCCCTTTTCCCCCCCCCCTTCCCCCAAAATGGGTTTTTTTTTTGTTGGGGCGGGGGAATTTTTTCGATAAAAAATTCCAAAAATTTTTTTTTTTTTTTAAAAAAAAAAAAAAAAAAAAAAAAATTCCCCCCCCCCATCCGGGAAAACCCTTAAAAAAAAAGCCCCCGGAAAAAAAAAACCATAAAATTTTTTTTTTAATCAGAAAAAATTTTTTTCCCAAAATCAAAAAACAGTTTGGGGTTTTTTTAATTTTTTTAACGACCCTCTCCAAAGAAATTTTTCCCCCAAAACGGGCCCCCAACCCCCAAAAATGGAAAAAAAAAAATTAAAACCCAAAAACCGGGAATTTTAATTTTTAATTTTTCCCCCTCCCAAAACGGGGAAAGTTCCTTTAAAAAGGGGGAAACCCCCCTAGAGGATTTCCAAAAAATCGAAAAAAAATTTTTTTAAAGTTTCCCCAAAGTGGGAACCCCCCCGAATTCCCTTTCCCCCTTTTTTTTTAAAAAGGGAAAAAAGAAAAGAAAAAAAGCCCCAAGTTCCCAAAAAAACCCGGCGTTTTCTTTTGGGGAAAAAAAAGAAAAAAAGGGGAAAAAAAAAAGGCCCCGGAAGAGGGGGACGGAGACCGGGAAGGGGGAAATTTTTTTAAAATTTATATTTTTTTTCCAAATTTTTTTTGCCCCCCAATCCTTTTTGGAACAATTTTTGTAAAACAAAGCCCCTTTCCCCCTTAAAAAAAAAATTTTTTTCAAATTTGGAAAAGAAACCCCTTTTTTTTTTTTCCCCAAACCCGAAGGGGTTTTAAAAACCCCTTTTTTGCAAACCCCAATTTTTTTTTTAGAAAAAAACGATAAAAAAGGGTTTTAAAGTTAATTTTTTTGGGAAACCTTTTTTTTGAAAATTTTCCCTTTTAAACCGGGCCCAGTTTTTTTTCCCCCCGACCAAAACCCTTTTTTTTTTTTAAAAAAACCCAAACCCCCAAAAAAAACCGGGTTTTTCCCCATTTTTAAAAAAAACTCCCCCCCTCAAAAAAAAAACTTTAGTAAAAATTTCATACCCCCCTTTTTTTTATTTTTCAAAATTTTTTCCCCCGGAAAAAAAAAAAAGAAAATAACCCCGGGCAGTTAAAACCAAAAAAATTGGATAACCGGGGGCAAAACCCAACGAAAACAAAAAAATTAAAAGGGTTTTTGGGGTTAAATCAAAAAAAGGCCCAAACCCCAATTTTTTTTTGGAAAAAAACCAAAAGGGTTTTTTCCCTTCCCTTTTTTTTTTTTTGGAAAAAAAAAAACCGAAAATAAAAATTTTTAAATTTTCTTTAAAAAATTAAAAAAATAAAAATTTAAACCGGGGCCTTTGGGTTTAAAAATCAATTTTTAAAATTTAAAAAGGCCCCCCCGGCGGAAAAAATTGATGCAGTTAAAAAAGGCAAAACCGGGAAAAAGTTTTTTTTTGGGGGGAAAAAAAAGCCCCCAGCCAAAACATGGGCGAAAAAAATTCTTTTTAAATTTAACCCCGGGTTTTATACCAATTTGGAAAAAAAAAATCAAAAGGGTCCCCTCCCCCCGCGAAAAAATCAAAGGGCCCCGCAAAAAAAATTCCCCCCGCGGAAAAAAACCGGCCCCGAGAGTGTTTTTTCATGAAAATGGGGAACCCGCCTTTAATTTGCAGTTGGGAAAAATAAACCCAACCCCCAAACCCAGAAAATTTCCCCCACCCCCGAAAAACGTTTGGGCCCCTTTCCAAACAATTTTTAAAAAAATTTCCTTTTTACTTTTTTTTTAAAGACCTTTTTTTTGGCCCAATTTAAAAAGAGAAAAAAAAAATTTTTTTTCGAACTTGGGAAAAGGGCGGGGCCAAAAAAAATCCCCCCTTTTTTGAAAATTTTTTTAAAAAAAAACACCCCTTTAAAAGACAAAAATTATTAAAAAAACCCAAGGTGATTTCCCCAGAAAAATTCCCCCCCTTTGGGTAAAAATTTGGGAAAATTCCCCCAGTATAATTTCCCCTTTTGGCCCGGAACCCGGCCAAAGGTTTTCCCCCCTTTTGTTCCCCCTCCCCAGGGCCCAAACCAATTTTTTCCCAAAAAAACTAATTTTTTCCCCCTGGGAAAATGGGGGGCCCGTTTTTTAAAAAAACCCAAAAAAAGGGTTTTTTTTTTTAAAAATTTGGGGAAAGTTTTTTTCAAAATTTTTTTTTTCCCAGAAAACGAAAAACCGAAAACCCCCATAATTCCTTTAAATACTCTATCGAAATATTTTAAACAAATATCAAGTTAATAATTGCCCTATTACAGGGGGGTTTCCCCCAACCAATCTTCCCAAATCCTTTTGGGAAAGGAAATAGAAATTGAATTTTTTCCAATTTTTTTTAACCCGTCCCCGAACCCCAAGCCCGAAAATGCAAAAGCTCTGAAAAAATAGTCCCCCCCCCCCCCCCCCCCCCCCCACCCCCTGTCCCAACATAGAAAAATATTGCCCCCCGGTTAAATAATTTAAAAAAACATTTTGCAAATTATGAAAAAAATTTATAATGTTTTAACCCCAAAAGAAATGGGGTTAAACCGAAATTACGAAATAATAGGTGGTTTTTTTTTTTTTTTTTTTTTTTTTGCCCCAATTTTTTTCCCCCAAAGCGTGAAACCGAGCCCCAGCCAAGCAACGGGAACAGCCATTCTAATAAATAAAATTGATAGAAAAAACGAGCCCCTGGTTTTTTAATCCTTTTCAAACGGGTCCCCCCCCCCGAAGGTATTTTATTTTTTAACCGGTAAAAAACATTAGGTGGGGCGTTCTTGCCCATTTTTTTTTTTTTTTTAATTAATTTTCCCGAACAACTTTTTATCGCTATTTTTTTTACAAAGTATTTTTATTTTTTTTTTTTCTGATAAATTTTTTTTATCTTTACAAAATAAAACCTTTCCTCACCACTTTGCGACGAAACTAACGGAAACTTCCCCATAATTTATTTTTTTCCCGGGGAAATTAACAGAAAAAACAATTGTTTTTTTTTTTATTAATCATTATCAGTTAAATACCATGGCCCTCAAACACGGCCCCCTTTTTTTCCTTTTTTCCCCCTCGTTTTTGGTTTGTTTTTAAACGGCAAAAAAAGTTTTTTTTCTTTATTTTGAACAAAATTTTTACAGCACTAAATATTAGGTAAACCATTTAAATGTTAAAATAAGGACTAAAATACGGAAAAATTACGAAAAGGCCAATCACGATCCATAATTTTTTAAAAACATCAACGAATTTTTTTTTTTTTTTTTTTTTTAGAGTTGAACTGAAAAAAATTTTTAATAAAAACAGGCACGATTGAATAAACCCCCAGAGAAAAAAGAATAAAAAGGGGGTAGAAAAAAGTCCCCCCCCCCTTTTGGTTTGATAAATTGTTAAAAAATCAACCCTCCCCTACTAATAAATTTTTGCCAAATAGTAAGGAAAGAATTTTATTAAATAGTTTTTAACGAATTTTTTTTTAGTTTTGGGGATGATCAAGGAACGAAAAATAGCCTGTGGGTTTGGGGGTCAAAAAAAAGTAACTGGGAACGAATTAAAATTTTTCTGATAATGGCCCCGCAAGATTAAACCTTATTTCCGTTTTTTTTTTTTATTGAAAACAATATTAAACCAAACAAAGAACCCAAATCCTTCAATCGTTTTATTTTTTTTAAATTCCCAAGTTTTTTTTTATTTTTAAATGTTTTTTTCTTTTGTAACCCCGGATTTTTTTTTTCCATGATTTAAAAACTTGAAAAAAGCCACTTTGTTTTTTTTGAAAAAAGATTTAGACACACAAGAGACAATAAAAATATTATCCCCTTAAAACAAAATTAAAACAATTTATAATTCAGAAAGCCCATTTTTTCCAAAAATTTTAAAAGCGGTAAACTAAATTAAAAAGGGATGAAAAAAAAATAGAAAACTAAATTTAAAATAATAATTTTTTATCTGCCCCTTTTTTGAAAAACCCCGATATTATCTTTTCTTCTCCGAATGCAATTATTGAATTAAACATAAAATAAAATTACCCAAATCCATTTAACCCAAAAACTATAAACATAATTTCTTTCCGATAAATATGATAAAATTTGAAAAAATCTATTTTCATCCCCTGAAAATTTTTCAAAGGTTCCCCTCGAAACCTAATCCAATTAACGCCGTTTTTAATCAATTTTGAATATTTTTAATAATCACAAATTTCAATCCGACCCCAACCGCCTCCGAGAATATACCAAAAAGCATTTTTTTTATCAGAATGCCTCTTTAATTGGTTGCCCAATATCCAACCATCTTTGCATACGGTTTGGGGGGGGCCACCCTTCCGCCGTTTTTTTGGAAAACCCCCCCCTAATCTTTTTTTCTCTTACTGGGCCCCCTTTTTTTAATCAAAACCCAGTAAAAATCCTAAAATGTTATGTTATTTTTTTTTTTTTTTGACAATTTTTCCCCCCCGCGACAAATGCTTTTCCCCTTCCCCCCTACCGCCCAATTAAACGCTTCGCGCTTCCTCCCAATTTATGGTTGGGGGTTTTCCCCCCCATCCGAAAATTCTAATTTTTTTTCAAAAATGCCCCGTTTTTTTTTTTTTTTGAGTCCTTTTTTTTTTTCTACAAAAAACAACCCAATTGGGAATTTTTCAGGTGGAAAGGAGTTTTTTAATTTCCTTTTCCCCCTGTTTTTTTTAAAAATGTTATGGGTCTCCCACGGAAATTTTTTACCTGACGAACCCCCTAATTTGTGGCCCGATAACGACAATCGTTAATTTAAACGAAAAAGCTGTTTTTTTTGAATTTTTTTTTGGGGCCCCCAAACATTTTTCAACACATAAGGAAATTTCTTTCGAAGCGAAAGCAATACGACCCGAGTTTCCCCGCCTTGCCCCCCTGGGGAGAGCCCGGAGGTATCGGTGCCGGCACTGTTTTTTTTTTTTTTTAGGAAAAAAATGCCCCCCACTTCTTACAATTTTTTTTTTCCCCAGAAAAGGCTTTCTTACCCCCTTTTGGGGTTTTCGATAGAAATTTTATTACTGATAACGAATGGAAAAACCGATTTATAGACCAACCTAGCAAAATAAAGAAAAAAAATTATCATCCTTTTTTTTTATAAATCCCCATGTTTAAAGAACTTAAAAAAGAGAGAGTAAATGTCCGACCTGGGAAAAATTTACCTATTTTGGTTGGTAAAATTAAGGTCCCTCCGAAACTTTGCCCTGCCAAATCCGATTTCCCACCTTTAATAATGGCCCAAAAAAAAACTCGTATTATTTAAAATATATAAATCCTCTAACATCCCAAGTCCCCTGGAGTCCCCTATCTCCTTCACCAGATTCAAAATTAAACTCTTCTTACCTCCAATGGAAATTTTAATTTTCCAAGGCTATGGAAATTAAAACAAAAACTAAACCAACCAAGAAAAACCTCCCTAACCGGAAAATTTCTAGCTTTCACAAAAGATTTATGGGTACATGTGGATGATAAAATGAAGGAAATAATTTTAAAATAGAGCTTTTTTTTTTTATCAAGTCACCCCCCCATGTCCCCCCCCCTAATCGGGATTTTTAACAATAGAAAATAATTTACAGACCAGATAATAATTTTTTTAAAACCGAAAAAATGGAATTGTTTCCCCCCGGTTTATATATTATATCCCCGTGGACCAACATTTAATCTATGCCTTCACTTCACCTCCAAAATCAATTAGAACAAAAAAAAAAAAAAAAAATAACCTGTTTTTTCGGCAAGAAAGATTAATTTCCGAGTACCCCATCTTTTTTTCAATCGCTCGATGAATTTTAAAATCCGGTCCCCAAAAACCGATTTTTGGTTGGCACCGAAAAACAAAATAAAAACAAATAAAATTAATCCCCCCCGTATTTATTTTCCAAACCTGCTTCTCATAGAACCCCGCTTACTAAAAGCCCTAAATCCTACGGAAAAATGGGTGAAAATTTAACGTTTTTTAGCGGTTTTTTAAAGTAAATGGATTAAGGCCCCGCCGAGATGGGTCCGGCCCCGAAAAGTTGACGAAATTTTGGCTA
>NW_025918596.1:20000-26684 GCF_019202785.1 Penaeus chinensis
CCAAAAAAATTTTTTATGGGCCCCCCAAAAAAGAAAAAGAAAACCCCCCCCTTTTTTTTTTTTCCTATGAAAAAAAATTTTAAAATTTCTAAAATTTTTAAGGGGAATTTTTAGCCCCCACCCTCGAAATTTTTCACGAATTCCTGGGGTTTGGGTTTTCCTTAATATAAAAAATGGGTTTTTTCGTTTTTTTTTAAACCAATAAACCTTAACAAAAAAAAATTAAATAGATTTTTTTAAACCCTTTTTTTTATCGTCCTAAAGCGCCAATCCGGCACCCCCCCTAAATATTAAAAACCCAAATAAAACCCCTAATCCAAAAGTTTTCTTTCAAAAAAACCAAGAAAAAAAATTTTTTTTGATACCCCCCCAATTTGACGATATCCGATTTAAAAATTTTTTGGGCAATTTTTTTTTAAAAAAAAAGGGAAAAATTTGGAAATTTTAAACAAAAAAGGGGGGTTGAGTAAATGTAAAAAAACCTTTCAGCTTGTTCCCCACAGGGTTTAAAATTTAAGGAATTTTAAAAAACGAATTAGGCCCTCGGCGGAAGCCGACCCTTTGGGATCAATATGAAATTTTTTCCATCAAACCCTGTCAACCCCAACGAGTTAAAAAAAAACCCGTTGAAGAAGATTTAAAAAACTTAATGAATAATGAAAAAAAAAAAATCCCATGAAACAATACCCAAGAATCCCCCTTTTTTTTTTTTTTTCCCCTTTTCTTCGATTGCGGAAAATTTTATCCGTCCAATCCCCGTTTTTTTAAAAAAAATTATTTTTGGTAAAAAACTGGGAAAAAGGGGAATTTTTTTTTCGGAAGGCGGGATACTCCAGCTCGTCGAAATTGAACGTGAACAAGCACAAAAAAAAAAAACCCCTCTCACACTAAAAGCAAAAAAAAATTTACCCGCAAATTTCAAAGTTTTTGAGAACCCCCCAAAAAAAACCCCCCCTTCTCTGTTTTTAATGCTTGAACAATAAGGACCAATTTCCCCCCCTTATTTAGAACCAATTTTTTTACAGTTTTTTTTTCGAAGGCCCCCCCCCTTTGGGAAAAGGGAACCCCCCCCCCAATTTTTTTGGGGGGTCCCCGTTTTTTTTTTTTTTTTTCCCCAAAACCGTTTTTTTTTCCCAAAAATGGGCCCAGTTTTTGGAAAAACCAAAAACCCCCCCCCGTTTTTTTTTCCTTGGGAAAAACGAAAACGAAAAATTTTTAAATTTTTTACCGATTTATACAGAGAAAAGACCCAAAAGTTTTTTTGCCCCCCCCAAAAAAGGGGGTCCCCAAAAATTCCCCCCCCAAAAAATAAAAAAAGCAAAAAAAACCCAAAAAGGGTTCCGTTTTTTTTTAATTTGACCGAAAACAAAATACAATTTTTTATTAAAAAAACCCAAACAAAAAAACCCAACCAGGATTTTTCCCCATTTTTGGGGCCCCCAATAAACCTAAAAAATATTTTTTTCCCGAAAATTTTTTTCACGCTTCCAGGGCCAAAGCGCATTTAAAATATTTTTTAATTTTAACAAGCTAAATTCTTTAGTCCCCCCCCTTTTTTCAAATTCCAGGTTTTTTTTTTTTCCCCAATTGGAAAAATTTCATGATTAAAAAATGGGCCCTTTTTTTTTCAGGGACTCTTTTTTTCGCCAAGCCCCCCCGGGTCCTCGAGCAAAATTTCCAAACCCCAGGAAAAACCAAAATCTTTGAAAACCCCAAATCCCATTTTCCCCCCCCGGTTTTTTTTTTTTAATAAAAAAATAAAAAATTAATAATAAAAAATTTAATTTTAAATTAATAAAAAAATAAAAATTTAAAAAAAAAAGGGATTTTTTAAAACCCGGTAACACTCAAAAAAGGGGGGCACTAATAAAAAAACCATAAAAACAAAAAATTTTTAAAAAAAGGGGCATCCCCATCACCCGGAAATTTTTAAAAATCGGTCCCCAATACCAAAAAAAATTTAATAAAAAAAAAAAAAAATTTAAAATTTTAACAACCCCCAAAAAGAAAAAACCAACAAAGAAGTTTTTTTTAGACACATAATTCAAGATCCAAAAACGGCAAAAACGAAATGGGGGAGGGAAAAAATTTCCCCCCAAATTGGGAAAACGGGGAAAAACAAGGGAAAACCACTTTCCTAAAAAAATTTCCCAACAAAAATTTTTTTTTTTTTTAAAGGGTTTGGTTTTTTTTCCCCCCCTTTTTAAAAAAAAAACAGCTTATAAAAATTTTTTGGAAAATATTTACCCCAAAAAATTTTTTTAAAAAAAATTAAAAAAGCAATAAGTTTTTTAAATTAAAAAAACACAAATCCACCGTTTTTTTAATTTGGGAATTTTTGATTTACATAAAACAGTGGGGGGGCCTATAAAATTTATAAAAGGGGGGAAAAAAAAACCATAATTCCCCCCCAACCCCCATTTTTTTTTTTTTTTTTTTCAAAATTTTAAGGAATAAAAAGCTTATGGTCCCCAAAAGGTCCCGTTTTTAAACAACAAAAAATTAAAATAAAAAAAAACGTTTTAAAGGTGGCCGCTAAAAAAAAACCGAAAATTCAAAATTCCTATAAAACCCTCTTTTAAAACAACGGGTTTTTTTTAAAACGGAATTTTTTTTAAAGGAAAACTTAAAAATTCCAACCTTTCACCAGTTTTTTTTATGAAGGCCCCCTTAATTTTTTTATATTTTTTTAAATTTGTAAAAAATTTTAAAAAAATTTTTTGGGTTTTGGCCCCAAAAATAAAAAAAATATCCAAAAAATAAAAAACGAAACGAAAACTCCTCAGAGACTTTTGGGGCCCAAGCAAAAAGGGGCAAAATTAAAAATTCAAACTTTTCCAAAGAATAAAACCCAAAAGGGGCGAAAATTAAAAAAAAATTGGGGGGGTTTTTTAAAATTTTTTTGAGTTTCCAACGGGGGGTCCCCAAAGATAACGGAAATATATTTAAATTTTTATTAAAATGGGAAAAAAATGGGGAAAATTGAAACCGGGAAAAATAAAAACAATCAATTTCCCGGCGGAGAAAAACGAAAACTCAAAGAGGCAACAAACCTTTTTGAACCAAAGACTCCCCCAATTAGACAAAAGAAAACCCGGGAATTTTCCGAAACCTCCATTTATAAAATTTTTTTTGCTGAAAAAAAGGAATAGTAAAAATAAAAAAAATTTATATTGAAGCCCCCATTAATCAACATCCCAAATTAAAAGGTCTTTAAAATGAAAATTTTACTGGAAGATTTGATTTAAAAAAGAAAAAGGAAGATGAAAAATGGATTTAAAGATTTTTTAAGGAAGAGGAGGGAAAAAAGATTTTGGGGATGGGAAAAAACGAAGAAAGAGAAGGAATAAAAATTGACGACCCCCAAAAAAATGGCTAAAGAGTTTTGGGAAATTTTTTAACACAGGACAAGAAGAAAAAAAAAAGGGAAAAAAAAAACCCCCTCCCCAAAATAAAAAAATTGGGGTTTTTTTTTTAAAAATTTGTGGAAAAGGATCCCCGGGGAAATTTTTAACATAATCCCCAAAAAAATTATCAAAAAATTACCTTTCCCAAAAAAAAAATAATCGAAAAAAAATTTTTCAGTCCCAGAAAAAATAAAGAATTGGAAAAACGATAGAAAAAAAAAAAAGAAGAAAAATAATTTCCGGAAAAAGAAAATGACCTGGAAAATTTTTTAAAAAAAAAATATTAAAAAAATAAAAATTTTTTAAAAAAATGGTCCCTAAAAAAGAGAACCCCCGACCAAATTTTAAAACTTTTTATGACCCAACAAAGAAACGAAACTTAACAAAGAATTAAAAAATTGAAATAGAAAAATTTAGTGGAAATACCCAAGCCCAAGGGTTTTAATTTTTTTTTGAAACTATTACATCGAGAGATTTCAAAACTTTTTTCCCATCTTTCCAAAAAAACTGCCTTTGCTTTTTTTTTTTTATCGATATTGGAGGAGGTTTCCCCCCCCGAGTGGGGAGTGCTTTTTGAGAACGATATAATCAATGGACCCAAGGTGGAACGAAGCAAAAGAACAGCCCAATAAAATTAAACCGAAAAAAACCTTCCCCCGAAAAAATAAGAACTCAAATCATACAAAACACTACCCGAACCCGAAGGCCGTCCCTTTTTAAACGAGGCACTGTAAAACCTGTTTTTCCCTCCTTAGCCTTTTTTTTGAGGTCCCCCCCTGCAATCATACCCATTCCCCTTTTTTTAACGGGAAGGAATTTTTCCTTTTTCCCGAATGGTGGGGGGTTCGCCCCACCCCATTTTCCTGGTCCAAGGCCCAAAACTAAACCCGAACCCCTCCAAAAAACCTCAAATGGCAATAGCCAGACAAATGGCAGGGCCCATCTTGGAACCCGGCCGCCCCAAAGGTACGCCAAGGAACGGCCAAAAATACCATGTCCCCGACCCGTTATACCCGGCCCATATGCGAAAAAATGTTGGCCATGAAATTTTTCCTCTTTTAACCATCCACCAAACGGCCGACCCTCCTACGTTTCCCCCCCTAAACATTTTCTTTTTCGCCCCTTCCCGACAACTGAAAACGGGTCCCCCCGCCCCGAAGAAAAACTAAAAGCCCTTTTTGTAAACGCTTTTTGCCCTCTTTCCTCATGGATTGATTAATTGAACAAACCGACCCAACCAAGCGCCAACCTCCGTCCGTAAATTGTCCCGCAGCTTCGAGAGTAAAAAAAATAATAGCGGTTCCCATCAAAGAAAAAAATTAGCTTTTTCAAATTTTTTAAACAGAAAAAATAGCCCTTTTTTCCTTTTTTCCAAAAAATTTTCCCTCCCCCTCCTTTTGGGGTTTAAATTTAAAAAAGGGAAAACCCAAAAAAGGTTTTTTAAAATTTGCCCCAAAACCCGGGCCCCCCGGTTTTTTTGGGTTTCCAGGCCCCCCCCAGAACCCTTTTTTTAAAATTTTTCCCCCCCCCCCCGGGTTTTTAAAACTTTAAAGGAACCCAAATTCCCCCCCTATCCCTCCCCCCAAAAAGGGGTCCCCCCGACCCCTACATTTTTTTCGCACGTTTTTTTTTTTTTAAAAAAGAGTTTCCCCCCCCCCCCCCCCTTTTGGGTTTTTTTTTTTCCAAAAGCCAAAATTTTCCCTTTTTATTTTCAAAACCCAAAAAGCTGAAAAGTTTTTTTTTTTTTTAAAATTTTTTTTTTTCTAAAAAAGAGAACGGTTTTTTTTTAATTTTTCCCTAGTAAATGGCCCAATTTCCCCAACCCGGGGGGAAAGGGGGGATTTTCCGGGGGGCCCCCCTTCCCCCTTTTTTTTTGGGAAAAAACCCTCCCCCTTTCCGGGGTCCCGAAAATTAGGGCGAGAAATTTCAAAACATGAAAACCGGGCCCCCCTTTCCCCCAAAATTTTTTTAAAGGAAAAGGGAAAATCAAACCCAAAAAAAAAATAAACCGGGAAAAATTTAAAAAATTTTTGGGAATCCCAATTTTTTAAAAGAAAAAAACGTTTAAAAAAAGAAAAAACTCGATTTGAAAAACCACCAATTTTCCGGGAACCACCCCCCCCGGTTTTTTTTAATTTTTTTCCCTCGCAATAAGGCCAAAAGAACATTTTTTTTGTTAACCCCCAAAAATTTTTAGGTTTTTTAAAAAAAAGGGGGGAAAACCAAATTCCCCGGGTTTTTAAAAAATTTTCCCCCCCCTAAAATTTCCCCCCGCATAAAAATTAAAAAAACGGGTGATTTGGAAATTTTTTTAAGAAACTATTTTTCGGGGAAAAAACTCCCCCCTCCCCTATCCAAAACGGGCCGGGTAAAATTTGAGCTTTTAACGCCTTTTGGGGGGCCCCCTTTTTTTTGACCTTTTTAGCGGCCCCCAAAAAAAATTCCCTTTGGGTCCCCTCCCCCCAAAAACCTAACCCCCCCGAAATCCTCCCGAAACCCCTAAAAAAAACAGCCCTAAATTTTTCGTTTGGTTGGGGCCGAAACCCCTCTCCCGGGTAAAGGAAAAGACCGACAATTTTCCAGGGCCCCCCCCCGAAAAAATGGAAACCCGGGGTTTTTTTGCAAAAAATTGCGGCCCCCCCCTTGGTTTTTTTTAAAAAGGCCCCCCCCTTTGGGGTTACCGGAAAAAAAAATTTTTTTTTTTGGGGCGGAAAAAGGGAAAAAAAAAACTCCCCCATTAAACCCCCAAAACGCCCCCCCCTTTTTCCCCACACCCGCCCTTTTTAATTAAAAAAACTTTTTACCCCCTTTTTAAAAAAAACCAAAAAACGAGAAGGGGGAATTTTCCTTTAAAAATCCTCCCCCTGGGGAAAATTTTTCCCAAATTTTTTAAAAAAGAAAATTGGTTATCTTTAAAACTCCAAAAAAAACAATAAAAAAAAAAATTAAATTTAAGGTTTTTTTTTCCAAAAAGGGAAATTTCCTTTTTAATCCCTTAGCAAAATTTTGAGGAAAAAAAAAACCCCAACCCCAAGGAAAAAATTCCCCCCGGAAAAAAATCGGGAAAACCAAACCGTTTTTACGAAAAAATTTTTTTCTCCAAAAAAGGGGGAAAAAAATTTTTTTAATCGGACCCAAAATGTTTTTTGCCCAAAATCCCTAAATACCAAAAAAAGGGGTAAAAATTTTTTAGAAAGTTTTGTTTTTTTTTCGGTTTCCCCCCGTAAAATTTTTAAAAAAAAAATGATTTTTTTTACGAGAAACCAAAGAGGTATCC
>NW_025918597.1:25000-27500 GCF_019202785.1 Penaeus chinensis
TATATATACATATATACATTATACAAGTATATGTATACATATATACATATATTCTTATAAACAAATATATACATCTATACATATAATTTTACATACATAATTATACATATATGTAGGAATATGTATATTTGTTTACAGGTATACACAAATATATACATACATATTCATATATATAAACGCATATATATATATATATATATATATATATATATATATATATATATATATATATATATATATATATATACCCTCAAGTCTTGGGGACTGGGAAAGGCTAACCCAGGTGCTTTCAAAGTAGTTAAAGCGGACTGCTTTGAAGATGCAGAAGTTTTTTTTTAAAGGGTTGCTAAACGTTCGTTTGGAATTTTGGGGTTGAAAGCTGAGATATATTTATGAAAAAAAATACACGGAAATATCATGCTAATATCGTTTTAATTCATATATAATTAGTTTAATATACAGTTAACTAATCATCTTCTATTCGGTTTCCCTATATTCATTGAGAGAGATATTACGGAACTGTTTCGTAGGAATTGGTATGACGTTCCACTTATTGGAGCATATGAAAAGCAGGGTTTGTTATATAGTTCTTCGCACAAAAGTTTATGAAAACTGTATATGTACTTAGTTATCCTTCACACACACACACACACACACACACACACACACACACACACACACACACATATATATATATATATATATATATATATATATATATATATATATATATATATATATATAAGGTATGAATGAGAATGAATATCTTCACAATACAAGAGATGTATTTGACCGGTTTCGACTTTGTCTTCGTCAGAAATACATGCATTTCTGACGAAGACAAAGTCGAAACCGGTCAAATACATCTCTTGTATTGTGAAGATTTTCATTTTCATTCATACCTTTCATACATTTGTCAACATGAACGCGGTTCACACACACACACACACACACACACACACACACACACACACACACACACACACATATATATATATATATATATATATATATATATATATATATATATATATATATATATATATATACACACTAAAGTTTCGGAGTTCCTTAGCCAATCATGAGGCCGTAAATACCAGGAATATATATATATATATATATATATATATATATATATATATATATATATATATATATATATATATATATATATATATATATATATATATATATATATATATATATATATATATATATATATATTAATATATATGTATATATATACATATATATATGTATATATATATATATATATATATATATATATATATATATATATATATATATATATATATATATATATATATATATATATATATGTATGTATAATAACGATTCAAATAATTATAATAACAATGATAATAATAATAATAATAATAACAATGATGATGATGATAATGATAATAGTAATAACAATGATAATAATAATAATAATAACAATACTAATATTAATAATAATTAATAATAATAATATTAATAATAATATTAATAATAATAATAATGATAATGATAAGAGGATTATGAATACCATTGGTAATGATAATGAAAAGGATGGTAATAATAACAGTAATATTAATAACAAAATTAATAATCCCTTTAAATGTAAATCATCGTAATAATAACAGTAATATTAATAACATTATCGATACTAACAATCCCTATAATAATGATGACATCTATATTACTGATAATGATGATTATCCTATTATTTACTTGTGATAACAACAACAACAATAATGATTAATGTTAATAATGGTTATAATCATATGGTTGATAATAATAGTTATTATAATGATAATGAATGATATTAACAATGATTATAATATTTATATTAATATTGATAATAGTAATAGTTATATTAATATTGATAATAGTAATAGTTATATTAATATTGATAATAGTAATAGTTATATTAATATTGACAAGAGTAATAG
The DNA here is from genome assembly GCF_019202785.1 of Penaeus chinensis. Lineage (NCBI taxonomy): Eukaryota > Metazoa > Arthropoda > Malacostraca > Decapoda > Penaeidae > Penaeus > Penaeus chinensis. Next base: position 26,956 of record NW_025918597.1, read on the forward strand.
TTATGATAAATAATATGGATGAAAATAGTAATAAAAATATATCACTAATAATAGGGGTGATAATAATAGTGATACTATTATTCACACTGCCCATATAATGATATTAGTAACAATCAATTATGATGACAATAAAACAAACTACATAAAACCCTACTTTCCATATACGTCAGTGGGGTAAACTGCATAACAAACCCTGCCCCGGGATTTTGTTGTTCTGTTACCCCCCCACCCCCCCCCAATTGAATATAGGACAACAGAACATACGATAAATAGTCAATAAAAACTAATAAAATATGAATTAGCAAAGGGTATCAACATGATATCATCAAGTAGGCCTGTTTCATAAACAAGTTCCCCATCCCCAAAACCCGAGGGATGTTCCCTCAAGGTACAGTCGGACTACCCAGAGATTCGTCAAATCACTCTGCCTTCTCCTCTCGTTCAGTCGAGTAGAGATTACCTTGAGCGAAGAATCTTTGCGTTGACAGCCGAGGGAAGGCACGCACAACCAATTAGCTGAAAGGGACGTACTATACAGAGTGTGT
>NW_025918597.1:30000-33420 GCF_019202785.1 Penaeus chinensis
TGTATGTGTGTGCGTATGTATGTATTCATGTATACTAAGATTACAGACACAAATATATAAATGTATATAGATAGATATTTAAACGTCTATCTGTTTATAATAGCTTTTGTCTTTTTATTTTTATATGCTTTTATATTGTCCACTCACAGGACGACAATGAGTTTCCTCGCATGTCTTTGGCCACACTCACGGATGAGGAAACATTCGGCAGAGGAGTCATTATTAAATAAGAGTTCAACGACGACGTCACCGAAGAGACATGTCTGGATATTAAGGAGGAACCACTTTATGATGGGGATGACGTTAGCGATGGAGTGAGCGACGTGCAAATGAAACATGAATGCTTTAACTTTCATAACCTTCATGGCAACAGACACGAAACAAATGCAAAGGATTCGTGTGACTTGGTTCAGGATTGTAATGACTTGTTATTAAGAGATGCATTTGTCGCTGAGGACTGTGGGAACAAGTTTTCATCAGATGGGGATCAGGCGATGCACAAAGAAAGTCTTGAGGAGGAGTTACAACATAAAGTAGAAGCATTGAACGTTTCGTATGTGAGGTGTGTGGCAAAAGATTCTCTACAAAGAGTAATATGTACTTTCATGGGAGAGTCCATACAAAAGAAAAGCCATAGAGCTGTGATATTTGCAGTCATGCCTTCTCACAGAAAGGTAACCTAGTGAGGCATATGAGAGTTCATAAAAAGGAGTATTGTGAGCTTTTTAACAAGGTGATCTCTGATAAAAGTAATCTATTAAGACATATAAGAGTGCATACAAAGGAGACGTCATACAGCTGTGATATTTGCGACAAGATCTTCTCACGGAAAGCTCATCTCGTGAGCCATTTGAGAGTACATACAAAGGAGAAGCCATATAACTGTGATATTTGCAATAAGGCCTTCTCAACCAAAAGCGATTTAATAAGACATATCAGAATACATACAAAGGAGAAGCCATACAGATGTGATATTTGCAACAAGGCCTCCTCACAGACAACTAGTCTTGTGAACCATATAAGGTTGCATACAAAGGAGAAGCCATACAGCTGCGATATTTGCAATGAGGCTTTCTCATGGAAAGATAGACTAGTCAGCCATATGAGGGAACATACAAAGCACATGCTATAAAACTGTGAGAATTGCAATTCTACCTATACAGACGAAAAAAAAAAAAAAAAAAAAAAAAAAAAAAAAAATATATATATATATATATATATATATATATATATATATATATATATATATATATATATATATATATGATTTATAATAACGTATGTATTAAGCTAATACAAAGAGAAGCCATATCTCCGCGAGGTATTTTCATGAAGGCTTTTCTGTAGTGACTATTTGGTTTCAAGTAGAGACCATATAGTCATTCGGTCAGATTTATTTATATCTATATATACATATATATATATATGTATATACGTACACACACACATATATATATATACATATATGCGCTTTCACCCAGAGAAGACATCTCGTAGGGAGATATTTCATCTAAAGGGAAAGCAAATTCTCTTGACATTATCAGTGAATTTTTTTTTTTTTTTTTATCTATATTGTACATAATATTGTTAATGTGTATTTATTTTCGAGCATAATACATTTTTATGCGTTGTGACCTGTATTCAAGTATCCATGGATTTTTTTCTGTAAGCAAGCTAATGTCTGCAGTAACTGACCAGGGGCGATCAAAAGATATATTGCCTCAATATGACAACTGATGTGGAAAACGTTTGCCTTTTTAAAAATATATATATATATATTTTGTTTTAGCTTCTTCTATGATCTTTGTATCTTAATTGTAGGAGGAAAAGCTATTTCATATGAAAATATGTTTGGGATATATTATAACGCAAGAGGACCCACGGAAAGAATTTTCATATACGATAAGGTAATAGGCACAAATCCACACAGGTACACACACACCGATATACATACATATATATATATATATATATATATATATATATATATATATATATATATATATATATATATATATATATATATATACACACATCTAAATGTATGCATATATTTATATATATATATATATATATATATATATATATATATATATATATATATATATATATATATATATATTATATATATACATATATATATATATATATATATATATATATATATACATATATATATATATATATATATATATATATATATATATATATATATATATATATATATATATATATATATATATATATATATATATATTGATATTGATATATATATATACATATATATATATATACATATATATATATATATATATATATATATATATATATATATATATATATATATATATATATATATATATATATATATATATATATATATATATATATATATATATATTGATATTGATATATATATATACATATATATATATATATATATATATATATATATATATATTGATATTGATATATATATATACATATATATATATATATATATATATATATATATATATTGATATATATATATATATATATATATATATATATATATATATATATATGTATATATATATATATATATATATATATATATATATATATATATATATGATTTGTAATAACGTATGTATTAAGCTAATACAAAGAGAAGCCATATCTCCGCGAGGTTTTTTCATAAAGGCTTTTCTGTAGTGACTATTTGGTTTCAAGTAGAGACCATATAGTCATTCGGTCAGATTTATTTATATCTGGGAGGTGTATATATATGTATATACGTACACACACACACACACACATATATATATATATATATATATATATATATATATATATATATATATATATATATATATATATATATATATATATATACATATATGCGCTTTCACCCAGAGAAGACATCTCGTAGGGAGATATTTCATCTAAAGGGAAAGCAAATTCTCTTGACATTATCAGTGATTTTTTATTTTCATTTTTATCTATATTGTACATAATATTGTTAATGTGTATTTATTTTCGAGCATAATACATTTTTATGCGTTGTGACCTGTATTCAAGTATCCATGGATTTTTTTCTGTAAGTAAGCTAATGTCTGCAGTAACTGACCAGGGGCGATCAAAAGATATATTGCCTCAATATGACAACTGATGTGGAAAACGTTTGCCTTTTTAAATATATATATATATATATTTTGTTTTAGCTTCTTCTATGATCTTTGTATCTTAATTGTAGGAGGAAAAGCTATTTCATATGAAAATATGTTTGAGATATATAATAACGCAAGAGGACCCACGGAAAGAATTTTCATATACGATAAGGTAATAGGCACAAATCCACACAGGCACACACACACCGATATACATACATATATATATATATATATATATATATATATATATATATATATATATATA
>NW_025918598.1:0-2500 GCF_019202785.1 Penaeus chinensis
ATAATAATGATGATAATAACAATCATAGTTTCCATTTATAATGAAAAAAGGAAAAAGAAAAAAAATCCCAAAAGTCGAAAAACAAGCAAAATCAAGTGAAATCTTTTTGGCAAATATTAGGGTAATAATTATAACTTATAACAGAATTGTATTAATCATGTCAGTAATGTTGATAAAATGGATTGAATTTTTATTATCATCATTATTATCAATATAATTGCTAGAATGTTCTGCTCTTTCAAATTATGGGATTTTTTTTCTTTTTTATTTTTTTATTAAAAATGAGACTATTATTATTATTATCATCATCGTTATCATCATTATCATCATCATTATCATTATCATTATCATCATTATTATCATCATTATCGCTAATATTGCAATAATATTCATCATTATCATCATTGTTATTGTAATTTATGGTGCCATATATACTTATTTTTAGTAATTTTACTATAAGTAGAAATAATAATAACAGTAGAATCAATAATAATGATGATAATAATAATAATAATAATAATAATAATAATAATAATAATAATAATAATAATAATAACAATAATAATAATAACAATAATAAATAATGAATATAATAACGATTTTATAATCAATATCATTATTTCAATTTGTATCTTTATTATTGTGATTATTTCAATTATAATATTAATTTTTACTATTATACTAATAAGAAAAATAATAATAATGATAATAACAACAGTAGTAATAATGGTAATATTATGATTACTATTATATTTATTATTACCATTATAATTGTTATTAGTGTTATTATTACAGTTACATTTTTTTATTGTAATAATAATAATAATAATAATAATGATAATAATAATAATAATAATAATAATAATAATAATGATAATGATATAATAATAATAATAATAAAAATAATAATAATAATAATAATAATAATAATAATAATAATAATAATAATAATAATAATAATAATAATAATAGTGATAATAATAATAATAATAATAATAATAAGCACAATAATAATAATAATAATAATAATAATAATAATAATAATAATAATAATAATAATAATAATAATAACAATAATATTTATTATTATTATCAGAATTCATGATAAAATCACACTTTTATCATAGTTCTCATTATTCTCAAATTTATCATCATTATTGTCATGATTAATACAGTTGCAAAATAATTGCAAAAATAATAATTGAAATCGAAAAAAAACATTTTTGCGTAAACCCCTTAGAAGGTAGATTTCGTTGGATTTTGCTTCTTTTTCCTTTTTTAATTATAAATGGAGACTATTATTCTTGTTATCATCACTATTATCACCATTCTCATCGTTAGCATCATTATAATAATCTTTTTCATCATTGTTATCATGATTATTGCAATTGTTGCAATAATTATGATCATTATGATCATTATTATCATTATTATTGTAATTACTGGCGCCATATATATTTTTTCGGTAATTATACTATTAGTAGAAATGATAATAACAATAAAAACAATAATAATAATAATAATAATAATAATAATAATAATAATAATAATAATAATAATAATAATAATAATAATAATAATCACACTTTTATCACAGTTATCATCATTCTCAATTTTATCATAATTATTGTCATGATTAAAACAATTCTGATAAAAGTAATCATTATTACACTAATAATTTGTAAAATCATAATTGAAATAGAAAAAAATGGTATTTTGCGTACACTCTGAAAAGCTGCTCCTTTGGCTTTTGGGATTTCTTTATTTTTCCTTTTTTTATTATACATGGAGACTAGTATTGTTATTATCATCATTATTATCATCATTCTCATCATTCTCATCATTCTCATCATTATCATCATTAATACCATTATCTTCATTATCATCCCTATCATCATCACTTTTCATCATTTTTATCATCATTATTACAATTATTGCAATAATTATCATTTTCATCATCAATATTATCATTATTATTGTAATTACTGGCGCTATATATATATTTTCTTTGTGTGGTAATTAAATTATTCGTATAAATAATAATAACAATAGAAACAAAAATTATAATAATAATAACAAAAATAATGACAATAATAACGATTTTAAAATACATATTAAAATCATCATTTCAATCATTATCGTTATTATTGTAATTATTAAATTTTTTATCGTTATTATTGTAATCATTTCAGTTATAATATTTATATTTTTCAATTATAATATTAACCAAAAAATAATAATGATATTAATAACATTAGTAATAATAATAAAGTTAATAATAACAGTAGTAATAATAATATATATATTAGGATTACTATTATGATTATTATTACCATTGTAATTGTTAGCAGTGTTATTATTACAATTATAATATTTTTTTATTGTAATAATAATAATAATAATAATAAAGATGATAATAATAATAATAATGATAATAATAATAATAAAAATAATATTGATATTAATAATAATAATAATAATAATAATAATAATAATAATA
>NW_025918598.1:7500-9158 GCF_019202785.1 Penaeus chinensis
TATAAAACACGTCATTTGTGAGTAAGCTCTAAACAGCCTATATTACGATTGTTTGTCCCTTTTTCGACTTTTGGAAATTCTATTCTTTTTCAGGTTTTTTATTACAAATCGAAATTATTATTGTTGTTATCCTCATACTTAGCATCTTCATCATCATTACCAGCAATTCTCATTATTACCATCATCAATATCATCATAATTACCGTCATTATCATCATTATCATCATCATTATCATCATTATGGCAATTATTAGCATCATTATCATCATTATCATTATCATTATTGTAATTATTGTCGCCATATATATTTTTCTGCTTATTATACCCATAATAAAAATAACAAAAACACTTCAAGCAATAATAATAATAATAACAATTAGGATAATAATAATTACATTAATAACCATATTATAATGATTATTAATAGTGTTATTTTCAAAATTATTGTTAATTTTATTATGATTATAGTAATATTATATCTTTTTGCAAAAATAATAATAATAATAATAATAATAATAATAATAATAATAATAATAATAATAATAATAATAATAATAATAATAATAGTAGTAGTAGTAATTAATATAATAATAATGGTAATAATAATAATAATAATAATAATAATAATAATAATAATAATAATAATAATAATAATAATAATAATAATAATAATAATAATAATAACAATAATAATAATATTAATAATACTAGTAATAATAATAATAATAAGTATAATATTCAAGTTATTCGCATTATCATCAAAATTAGTATTATAATTATGATTTTCCCAAAATTCTCATTATTATCATTATTATCATCATTATGGTCATGATTAATGCAATTATACTTATTATTATCCTTTTTACCCTAATATTTGTCAAAATCATCATTAAAATCGAAAACACGTAATTTTTAAATAGCTTTTTAGATTTTGGGGAATATTTTTCTTTTTCCTTGTTTTATTACAAATGGACATTATTATTGTTGTTATCATTATTCTTAGCCTTTTTATCATCAATATCATCAATATCATCATCATTATCATCATTATAATCATAATTATCATCATTATAATCATAATTGCAATTATTAGCATCATTATCATCATTATTGCAATTATTGTTGCCATATATATTTTTCTGCTTATTATACTCATAATATAAATAATAAAAACAATTAAAGCAATAATAATACAAATAATAACAAAAATCAAACTTTCATATTTATTATGATTATGATTATTTTCAATATTCTTGGAATTATAACGGTCATATATATATATCTTTTTTTTAATAATGTAAATAATAGAAATAATAAAAACTATAAAAAACAATGATAATAATAATAATAATAATACAGAAAATCAAACTCATTTTTTTATCAATATTATCAATATTATCAATATTATTTTAATTATTACAGTTTTAATAATGTTTTTTGCAATTGTTCTCATAATAATAATAACATTTATAACAAGAAAAATAAGAAAAATAAAGACATTAAAATCATTATTTAAATAATTATTTACAATATTTTCGTTATTATTGCAGTTATTACAGTTAACTATTATGATAATAAAAATAATAGCAATAACAATATTATAATAATTATAATTAGTGTTATTTTCAATATTATTGTTATTTTTGCTATCATTATAA
>NW_025918599.1:0-7386 GCF_019202785.1 Penaeus chinensis
AACCTAACCTAACCTAACCTAACCTAACCTAACCTAACCTAACACCTAACCTAACCTAACCTAACCTAACCTAACCTAACCTAAACCTAACCTAACCTAACCTAACCTACAACCTAACCTAACCTAACCTAACTAGACCTAACCTAACCTAACCTAACCTAACCTAACCTAACCTAACGTTAGTCGTTGGTAAAAAACGGACGGTCAGTTTTGTGATTAATGTAGCTTTCAATATATTACAAAAACTAAAAATGAGATCTCAAGATATTATAAAAACACAAATAGTCATTGTTACGATGGTTATTATTACGATGGTTATTGTTATAATGTTTATGATTTAACATGTGCTCCATTAACGTCAACACATTTTTGCAAGCGATGATACCAGTCTCCAAGTCCGTCTAATAAAACTTTGGGTCGTATGATGCATACCATGTCAGAACAGCTCTTTTTTTTACATTTTCAATGAAAAATTATAATTCTGAAATAGTTTTATATAGTTTTCTCAACACGCTAGATAGAACTAGAGACGATGAATTATTGTATGAATATTTAAAGGTTTAGGTTGGTACAAAGAATGTCTAAGTGAATGGATATTATAAATCATTCAATATGAAATTTCTCTTCAAATATATAATATAATATATAATATATATAAATATATATATATTATATATTAACAATAACAGCAACATTAGTATATGATTTTATATTATGATAAACCGCAAGACACCGCTGTGAGTTTTTATACTAGCGCTTGGGGGGTAAAGTAAATATACATCCGTTAAAAGAAGAATGTTCGTCACATCTTCATCCAATTTATACTTTGTTGTGAAAGCTACATTTCTGCTCTGATAAAATTTGAGGATTTTATCAGTTATTCGATTATATATATATATACTCAATATATATATATATATATAATTATATATATATATATATATATATATTATATATATATATATATGAATAGTATTTGATTCTTATAAGTTTATACTTATTGCAAGCACCATTCCTAGTCAAGAGAGGGATAATATAAAACCCAATGTCTACAACTCGATGTGCAACGACTCGATGTACATGCGTAGAGGTTGCTGTAGTTGGGGCCTTATTTATAGAGATTGTTATAATTGGTGCCTTGCTTGTTTATGAAATGATATTGATTGCAAACATGGCAACATTATCAAGCACCGATCCTAGTCAAGAGGATACTGCGGATTCCGATGTCTACGACTCGATCGACGGATTCATGACTAGTGATAAGGAGAAAAATGAACTCTACGACCCGATGTATATGCAAAACGTACTTGGGTCTCATAAAACTACATTGATTACAAACATGGCAACATTATCAAGCACCGATCCTAGTCAAGAGGATACTGCGGATCCCGATGTCTACGACTCGATCGACGGATTCATGACTAATGATAAGGAGAAAAATGAGCGCTACGACTCGATGTATATGCAAAACGTACTCGGGTCTCATAAAACTACATTGATTACAAACATGGCAACATTATCAAGCACCGATCCTAGTCAAGAGGATACTGCGGATTCTGATGTCTACGACTCGATCGACGGATTCATGACTAATGATAAGAAGAAAAATGAACTCTAACGACCTGATGTATATGCAAAACGTACTTGGGTCTCATAAAAAAATACATTGATTACAAACATGGTAACATTATCAAGCACCGATCCTAGTCAAGAGAATACTGCGGATTCCGACGTCTATGACTCGATCGACGGATTTATGATTTAATTGCTCATAGAAATATATATATAATATATATTATATTAAATATAATATATATAAATATTTTAATCATATCATATATAATAAATATAATGTATATATTAGTAAATAAAATAATTGGTTGATACAGCCAATTAGAATTAAAACTTCAGGTGTATACGTTTATTTATAATTATAATTTGTTATAGATTATTTATTCACTTTGTTTACCTTAGTCGTTTTTATATATAATTTGTTATACGATATCTTATTCTTGTCTTGTTACTTGTCTGTATTTTTGTCTTAAGTTGATTTACAAATATATCAGAGTTAATTATTTGTTGTTTTTATAACTAACTTCAAGCCGGAAAAAAATATGAAACTTTTTTAGATGGGTTACAAATGCGCAATATATAAATATGTGTTATAAATTAAATTTATAAATTATATTAGAATAGAAATGTTGACAATTTCATAGACTCTCCAGTGTTAGTTTTTAAAAATAAAATATATATATATATCCTGTCCTTGATAAACCACAAGCACCGGATGTGACATCCGCAAGACTGGATGATGAATCATCGATGAAAATATTAACGTCTACAACGTCATTGGTGATCTCATTAGCTGCACCACAGATGATGGCTCAAAGCTGCACCACGGATAAGTGACCCAAGGAATACAAAATACAGTGAAGAATGCCAAACATATAGTTTGACATTGATAATCCCATAGAGGATTAGCAAAGGGACAGAGCCGGTAGGTTATACGGTAGATATCCGAAGAAGAAGAAGGGGACGCCAATTCACCAATATGATTCTCTCCAGAAGAATTTGGAGATTACGTTTACGGCCATACGTGCAATCAGTAATTCAAAAACTGATGATGAATGAAAATGAAACTTGAGAAATTAAAAAACTATATATCTAAAATCCCTCAACATTTGTTAAATGATTATGTTGATCTATTACAATCTTCTTGGCACGCGCGTTTTATTCCGGATAACGCAAAATCCATTGTCCTAGAACTGCTACTGTTGCCTGGCGTGACCAAATTTCAAACTGCTGAATGGATGAAAAAGTGTAGTAATTTATATGAGAAAATATCTCATTGTTCAACTCTGAAACCCTGAACATGTGTGAGATACCTGTACATCATACGGATATGCAACGCTTCACCGATATGATTGCGAAACTTCACCATTTGCAGTCGCTGACCCTCATCCCCAATTATATGAAGGATCACTCTTATCACTGGGCTATCAGTCCCATAGCTCATCATTGCCGGACTTTAAGAGAATTACGAATTTTTTACAATGGAAAGGCACTCAAGGGCAATACGAGTGGGATTGAACAGTTTGTCACATTGTAAACCCTCGAATACCTCTGGTTGTTTGATAGTAGCAACACTGACGAAACGGAAAAGGTGTATATTCTACTGAAGACTCTCAAAACTGAAGTTTCTCTTCCATGAGTCCATAATACCTGCCATCATCAAACTGAGAAAAGAGGATGAAGGGAAAGTCAAGAAAAAACTTGCGCTCACATACCTAGACACTTGGATGGAAAAGTATTACCTGGATACATCGCACGAAATCCGAAATAAAGATATGGGTCTGGTCGCGACCAAGAGACGCTTGACCAGTAATAATTTGTTGGATTTGATCGATACATGTCCAAATGTTAAAAATCTCAGTCTGGGAGGAGGACCACTATTCCTTGATCAGGCCTTACAAAATATACCGAATATATGCACATTGAAAATATTCGAGTTTCAACTTAGCGATCACAGTCTAAATAACGTTCTCTTGAAGGATGGTCCTCTTAGAGACTTGACTGTCCTCGAGTTTACAGAAGTCCATGACCTAAACTACAACTTTTTCTCCGCCTTAGCGATGCGTGTCCCGTTCTCGAGGTACTCAAAATCTCGCGTTCATGCATCTCGAGGGAAGGACAATTGAAAAGACCAAATGGTAGCCGAATTACTTTCCCATTTCTAAAGAAGCTAAAACTGACACGACCAATCGGCAAAAGAACCGATGGTGCGATATCGCCATTTAGCGCGATTGGCATATTGGCAAGGCTTTATTTCATACCTTCTAGATGGTGCAACCAATATCAGCAAAATACATATACAGTTTGACAAGAGGCAATTAGACTCGAGGGACATGCCATCACATGAATATCTGCTTAAAATCTTGCAACCACTCAAGCATCTTAATTCCATTAAATTGGTGGATTTTCCTGGCGGCCCATATTTCACTTACGATAAATTGAGACCATTATTGATGGATAAAAATAATTTAGTTGAAAAGATCCAAGTGAACAACTACGACCGACTATAGTAAAGAGATGCAAATTGACTACTATAACTAGTGGACATATAACAGTGTATCACTTCTTGATACAAGAAATATAAATTGTATACAAATATTATATAATAATTAGAAAAGTATTTAATAAATTAGAGAGATATACAGGATCATATAATTCTCTATTACTTTGGCCTTTGACTCGAGTGGTCCTTGTAAAGTCAATTTATATAAAATATTTTCTTCCAAATTGGTGGTAGTGTAGATATGGTATATATAGAGATATACTTTTAATAATATTGTAAAATAAAATAAAAATAATACCATTAGAATTGTTATCATTAGAATTGTTATATATAATTATTTTACCTTTATCCTCTCTCTCTCTCTCTCACTCTCTCTCTTACTATATATAATATATATATATATATAATATAATATATATATATAATATTATATAATATATATTAATATATGATAAGGAGATATAAACAATTATTAACCAAGAAGGGAGATATATAATATAACACTTTTCATTAAACCTAATAATATATTCATTAAACCTATATATATAAAAATATATGATATTAATATCTTTACTTTTTGTAAACATTTTATGTCTTGATAAACAGGATTGATATTTTAATACTAGTGCTGGAGGGGGTTAAAGTTAATATATGTCTAATAAAATTAGAACATTAGTTCTTATATCTTTACAGTCTATAAAACATGGCAACAGTATCAAACCCTATTCCTATTCAAATAGATAATACAGAACCCGATGTCAACGACTCGATGCACATGCAACAAGTATCTGATTCTCATGCCTCTGTATCGACTACAAACGGGCAACAGTATCAAACCCTATTCCTATTCAAATAGATAATACAGAACCCGATGTCAACGACTCGATGCACATGCAACAAGTATCTGATTCTCATGCCTCTGTATCGACTACAAACGGGCAACAGTATCAAACCCTATTCCTATTCAAATAGATAATACAGAACCCGATGTCAACGACTCGATGCACATGCAACAAGTATCTGATTCTCATGCCTCTGTATCGACTACAAACGGGGCAACAGTATCAAACCCTATTCCTATTCAAATAGATAATACAGAACCCGATGTCAACGACTCGATGCACATGCAACAAGTATCTGATTCTCATGCCTCTGTATCGACTACAAACGGGGCAACAGTATCAAACCCTATTCCTATTCAAATAGATAATACAGAACCCGATGTCAACGACTCGATGCACATGCAACAAGTATCTGATTCTCATGCCTCTGTATCGACTATAAACGGGGCAATAGTATCACCCTCATTCCTTAATCAGAGGAGTAATGAGGATTCCTTAGTCAACGGTTCGCTAAGATTACAACCAGCACCTGACCGTGCGTCAATTATCAAAACTCAGCAATCTCAAAAGATCCCCCAAAAGCGCAAACATTTTAAAGAACAAGATCTTCAAAATGAAAGAACAATGTCATCACCCCAAGAGTCATTTAAAGAGGAAACTCTGAATCAAACTATTGTTGAGGATATAAATGAGTTAAAACAAATGAATAAAAATCAGAATATTCAAATAGAAAAGTTGAAAATACGAGTTGGTCACATGGATGAACGAGTGAAAAAATATAATAATTATCTGACAAAAGCAATTCGACTATGTCAAGAGAACATTGAACTATGTCAAAATATGGTGCAATTACTATAAATGACAAACTGTCGAGATGTATCGGTATTACTAAAATGACTATATGTTGATATATAAGAAATATACCAAATTAGAAAATAATATATTTTAACCCCCTATATATGTGATTGTTTGTATGTTTCAATATTAAATTATTGTAAAAGTAACTTTTCATTAAAACCATTATTATTATATATTCGTATTGATATTTTAATATCCCTATATTTTGGCCCAGGTTCATAATACAAATATGATTTAAGTAAATATTTATTTCATTTTCACAATATGGATATCTTTTATTTAGAAAACCATTAAATAATATATGGTTTAGTTTCATAAATAAACAATAGGTTGATATATAGTAACATTAAAGTAAAATTGGTTTAACAACTTTTTCAATTGTCCCTCTACAGATAGGGCACTTTGACTGGGTTAATAAGCATTTAGCACAGCAGACCATGTGATCGCAGGGAGAATCACCACGTCCACTTCATCAGTCATGCACACTTTACATAGTCGCTTCTCATCTGTATGATCATGTTTATCTGAAAGAAATAAAAGGAACAATATTAATATTGATCATCAAGGCATATTTGACTTTGATATAACCAGAGTCGTTAGTATATTAAAAGATTAATATTGATAATATAATGAATATTATATATATATATATATATATATATAATATATTCAACTGATGAATAATACATTACCTTCTTGTTCTATCCGTGACAAGTTTTTCATCTCGATATTTCATCTCGTTGAGGATACTCGGATTGTATTTCAGGTCTTCTTACAATGTTATAATTTTGATGAGTAAGAATCCTATCAATATTTAATATATACATTTGACTTTGAAATATTAAATCATTTTCATTCATATAGGACGCAAAAGGTATAATTGTAATTCCATTACCTACTAGTTCATCTAAGACATTTTCCCCCTAAATCATTTAATGTGTCTGTATTGCATTAGCATTTGATATATTTTCAGTCGTTCTCTTATTCTGTTTTATCAAATAGTCCCATATTAAAGTTAAGGATGCGGATGCGCTTTGTTGTTCATTTAGAAACGGAATTATTCGAGAAGCAATCTCATAAGTGTTGAGCTCGCTTAGTATCTTACGATACTCACTCTCCAAATGATAGTTGTACCTATGATCGGATAGGGAAGCTTAAAGAAAATTTCGTGACCATATTCAGGAATATTAGGATCTATATTAAGATAAATGTTGACTGTTTAAATAAATAAATAGGATCTTCAGTATTGTCGATAGGATAAGAAGATTCATATTTCTTTTTTGTAATCATCTGTTAAATCTCATGACAGCATATACTGTTTGATAATTTACAAGACATTCTGGTTTCAAATTAGCAATATCATCGTTGTCATTTCTATCTATATTTTTTATACGATTCGATTTTTGTCCGTAACGGCTGAAACACATTCGACTTCACTGGAAAACGGTATGCCGGTTTGTAAAATTTGATCACGGAGCGCATCTCTGACGGCAAATGACAGGAACCCTTGTATTATTAGGTTCTAGTATAAATCCAAACCCAAAAGATTATTCCAATCCTGTTTCGTTATCTCCAATCGATCATGTTGATCTTGACTAATATTTAAGTACC